>NC_141623.1:28843427-29146205 GCF_047967505.1 Dipteris shenzhenensis
AGGACTCCTTATTGAGCTTCCTGATTGCAGGATCAGCCCTCCTTGCTCCTTTGAAGAATGGGGCTAGTTCCTTGCTGTAGGGGCCGAGCCCCTCCCTTCATGCAGCTTCCTCTTTCCTTGATTTGAGCTTCCTGGTTGCAGGCTTAGCCCTTCTTGCTCCTTTCCTGAAGGGGCCTGGTTCCTCCCTTCAGGCTCCTTTTCCTCGCAGTCAGTCAGGCTCGGTCTTGGCCTTCTTTAATTTGAGCTCCTTGTCTTTTGCATCTTTTGCCCAAATGGGAAATTGAGCTACAACATCTATGTTCTCATCATAGTAGATAGCTGTAGTAGCAGACACATTTGATCTGTCCATGACCTGGGCAATGGCAAATGGCATTCTCTACATGGTTATTTTGTATGCACAAACACCCCAAAGAAAAAAATGTGCACAAGGTGGTAGAATGTAGGCCATGGGATCATGCAGCTATCTATGATGGGGGTAACATTCTTGCTTTGTACATGATGAAGTTGCTTCTTCCTCCCTCATCCTAAGGCTGCCATGTTTTCCTTCATCTCCTCCACTCTTTGTTCACTCTGTGCAACAGCTTCATTTGAATCCCTCAGCATCTGTTGAAGCTGCTTAAATTGCTTAAAAACATCAACATGGGCCGTTTCCAAGACTTCCACTCTAGTTTGGAAATCTCTGAGGATGACGGACTGCTTTTCATAAATGTCAAAAGCCATGGCAAGCTCATGCATAGCCCTATTGTAATCTTGTTGCAGGGTCTTATAGCTTAATCTTTGGACTTCCAATAGTGTTTCAAAAAAACAACCCTCACCGTGGTTGCTGCAAATTGCTCCAACATGGCTACTGCGACTTGCTCCACCATGGTTGCTCTTTGCATCTTTCCTAGCCTAGAGAGCTACCTCATTGTCTTCTCCACCTCGGCTACTCTCTGCCCCATCCTTCCTAGCCTTGAAGCTCTATCGCAGTTCCTCCATCACTTTTCTGGTTTTTGCATTCTCCCTTTTCAGCTCCTCCATCATTTGTTCTTTTTCAATGTTTAATGCATTGTGCATGTTGCAGAGCCATTTGTAAAGACTCTCCTTTTTGGCTCTCTAATCTTCAAGCTCCTTTTGCATTATTTCTAGTTCCTTGTCCACCATGTCCCCATCACTTCTCACTACTTCGAGCCTATCTCAGAGCTCCTTCATGCACTTCTTTGCTTCTTCTCTTCTATGCCTTTCCATGTCAATGATTTTTGTAGTGGCCTCAACTTGCTCTTGTGCTTAGCTTGCCAATAGACCTCGAAGATGTGCTGAAGAAGACCATTCACTTCTTTCTTGATACGAGAGGAACCGTGAAGTTCTGAAAGGTTCAAGCAGCAATAGAGCACCCAAAAGGATGTGATGTATCTTTCTCAAGGGTGATTTCCAAGAGTGTGCTAACCAACTTGAAGAATTGCGTGGATGGCAAATCCCAATCGTCATCTCAGTCCGTTGGATTTGCAATGCACCTGATGGCATCGACCCTCAAAGGGATTTTCGAGCAATATGATAAGTAGCTATCTTAGAAGGTGACTTTTCTACAAGAGAAAGCCACCGATGCAGCAAAGGCAGTGCAACTTGAGAAAAGTCTCAGGGAAGGTGCAGAAGGCAAGGTAGAGGAGGCACAACAAACAATCCTTTTTTTTTAAACAGAGAAATTGAGAATGACAATCCCTTTGGATGTGATTGAATTTTAGCTTGATCTTGACTTGACCATCTTTACTAATCTGAGCATTGGGGTAAACATCTAGAATATCCAATCTCTTCCACTGCTTATTGAAAAAGTATGCTTGCAAACTACCTCCAGAAATTTCTAGAGCATTTTCAATCACGCTTTCATTGATGACTTCCAACATGAAGCCAATGAGAATAGTCCATTACCATCATCAACCCATGCATAGACTCTAAATCTTTCCTCATACATGCTATGCCTAGGAACTTGAAGTAATCTTGAGACCTTTTCCAGGGGAATGCACTGATTGGAGTTCATAAGCATAGTCAATGCACTTTTCTTCAAAAATAACTCATCTTTGGAAGCTGGTTTTACAATGGCCAATGTACTGCGAACATTGTCTATGAGGCATGCTTGAATGTTACCTTTTTCTCTCAATAAAAGGTCACGAAGGCATTGGACTTGAGGATGTTCCAATATTGAATTGAAAAGTTCAGTCCTGAGTTTTGCACCCATGCCAGTCGTCATGCTATAAAAAAATTTCATAGTTTTGTAAACAATCCTTCGCTTCTGGAAGTCATCAATTCCATGTATAGTGACCTCCCTCCTGTGCTTGTCTCTTGCACACTGCTCTCTTTTCTTTCCACCTCATAATCCCTTATGACATTGTCCCGTACTGTTGGTTCAATGGATCTTCCAATGTTGCCTTGCATTGGCTCACCTTGTTGGTCACTCAAATGTAAACCCAAAACCTACAATTCAGTGTAAGCTAGAACTAAGCAATGCTCTCAACGGTTAACATGCATATGTTGTGTACCACACTACATCAACATAGTAGACAAATTTCAATAAAAAGGGATGGGGAACAACATGTATGCACTATACAACATTATCTATGGACTTTAGGACTGTGAGTAATGGAACATTCTACATAGCACACAAACAAAAATGTGGAACTAAAAAATGCTTTGAAAGATGAATAATATAAACCAAGAATCCATACAACTTTCTGCATCAGCTTAGAGATTCCAGACGCAGACATCAAGGTTGCAGAATATAAGAGAGTCGAAGAGATTTATAGAAAAGCTAGATTCAAGTTATGATTTGGTGACTACATATCATGAGCATACTTACCAAAGCTTCAAGAAAGCTTGATTTTAAGGAGATCTTGACAAGATTGTGGTAGCTTCAATGTAGTTTGAAATGATTCATGTCGTTGGAGAGAGAGAGAGAGTCCGTTGAGAGAATACTCCGACTCAACAAGGATTCTTTGTAATGGACCGGGAAGGAGGAAGCTTGTAGCTGTGGGTGAGTGTGTATGAGAAAGAGAAAGTCAAGGCACTGCAATGTCACCTGCAGCAGCAACAGAGTAAGTCAAAGGGAGGAAAATAGTTTCTGGCGATGGAAGAAGCAGGAGGAAGATTTCACCTCTATTAGAGAGAGAGTTGGTGATGGAGCAGGCAGGATCAAGATTGCACCTCTATGCATGAGAGAGAGAGAGAGAGAGAGAGAGAGGAGGGGGGGGGGGGGGGGACTTATAACTGAAATTTAAATTCAAAAGATGGATACACCCCACATATGGGCTAAGTGTAACTTCCAGTTAACATTATGCTCACTTACAAACAAAGCCAAAACATGCTATTCAATTGTGCTTCTTAGCATTGTCCATGGACATGCTTTTTTGAGCGGGTTAATGTGCTTCCACCCCCCAGTGACCAAAGTAGTGTTAGTTATCCCTCCTTTAGCCTTGAGGATTAGTGCGACCTTTAATTCAAAGTAGTAGTACTTGTATACTAAAATTTAGTACTACTTTGCCTGCCAAGGTAGTTCTAATTTAGTACCTTGAAAGAGATTTTCTAGTTGGATTTGTGACACTTCCAGCCTGACATTCTGGATCCATATTGACATTATTTGAGGAGTGGAAGAGGTTACGATGTACCCAGCAAATAGGCAAGTTCAACAACCACACCATCTAAACCTCCATAGTCGCCACAACGGACACCATCTACACCTACCAACCCAAGTGTCACTAGCAGAGTTCAGACCCTCAATTGAGACTTCGAGCGATAACAATGGGCTCATCAGAGGATTTATACCGAGCAAAACTAGGAGTAGAATTGCCCACAAGTGATCATTCTGATAGACCACTTGCCTTGGAAGAGAGACCACCTAGTTCACTAGCTATCTCTACAGTGGCCTCCTTTTTCAAGAGATCTTTTATGACCTCAGCCCACCATCCAGATCTACCACCCCCTAGGAGAACCTACGTCTCCCTAGAGTTGGTCTCAGAAGGGGGAGAATCCCTCGTAATTATGGTCAGGAGATTTGAATGCATGCAAGGGAGCTACTTCTGTGGCTTACCATGCCAAATGCAATACCATTGTGAGACCATGTTTTGGTGTTCATTCGGAACACCCAAAACGGTATTCTATGCTCACAACAGACTACCTATTACTATTCCATTTCATACCACACACACTCCTCAATTCTGTGAAAACATCTCAAGTTACATATTCATCAACATTAACAGAATTGGATTTCACATTGGATTTCACATTACGAATTGCACAATTGATAACTCGAAACAAGAATAGGAAATAAATAGAGAATGGAATAGATTCATTGACTCATAATCCCTGAGAAACAGACTGCATTTCATTCATTCATTCTTCCCTCGCTTATGCAACTACCATATGCATATAAAGAACCATTCAAGAAGAACTATCCAAGGATACAACAACACTGGAGGGGGTCTACAAACTCTTTCAAGCCTAAGTATTGGAATGGCAAAGGTATTCGTTGGCATGCAAAGGTCACCAAAGAGTTTCAAGAAAGGATAAAGAAAGGACACTTGTTGCTTCCATTGTGAGAGAAGATGTTGTCATGTGTAATCAGTCTCACATATTTCCTATTAGCAGCACTGAGGGGTCTCGTGCAGCTGGAGAGTGCATTATGTAGTGACGGTGTCTGAGTTTCCAAAATGCTCATGTCCTGATTTCCAAAAAAGGGAAGCAAAGCATAAGACATATCTTCCTTGAAAACACATGTATTATGTTTTCTTGAAAGCCTTGAACTTAGATGCAACTATGCACAAGTTTATGCACCAAGCAGCATTAACAAAGATGGAACTATTCCAAGCACTTTCATGCCATCGTTTCTATGCAAACTCAGGAATTCCTTGATGAATTGTATTCCACCTACACATTTTGTCTAAAACAATTTTGGATGCACGGTAACCACCGGCATATGTATTTGGGCAAAAGGAGTTTTTTGGAGTTATGTTTGGATCACTTAACTAACAACATGGCTACTTTGGTTCCTTTTATTGACATTATAAGAACTTTCTTTTTATGGAATGATTTTTGTAGATTGTTGCCAGTGATTCTTTATCTAGTGTATCTTTCCCTATACACAACACACCTTTCAATGCTTTTGGGTGAATGATTCTTTGTTTTCCAGCTTGGAGCTTTCTTTCAATGTAACAATATTCTTTTGAGTTGGTAATCATGAAACAAATTCAAATAGATATTTATCATTGCCTAGCTACTCGCGGTTTAGATTTTGGCTCATTCCCACTTGCTCGTGAAATGGGCATCCTCCATTTATCAGTGAACCTTCCAGCTTTTCTACTGCTAAAGCATCCCTCACCTCCTTTGAGTCACCTTTCTCAAGCCCTTCTTCTCTTCGCTCCTCGGTGGCACCCTGCATAGTGGTTCCCATTGGCTACTCATGCACCACTTGCTGCACCTCCAACTGGTTTCCTGGTTGCCCCTCTTTCTCCTGTTTTGTATCCTGGAAACCTATCTGAGATTGCTTGAACCTCAGATTCTTGAATTTCAGCTTAATTATCCTCTTTTTTGAGGGGGTCCTCTGTGGTTGCCTCTGTGGAGATGGCAGTGCACTCGTAAGACTTTAGCCACCTTGTAAGACTGTGCAATCTCCTCAGGGTTATACCCTACTACCAACATTTCCTACCTCTCTACCTTTGTAAGCAGCATGCGTAGATTTTTTTAATCCTCTTCTAGTGCGATCAGTGGGGCATCCGGATTCTGATCTTGTGTGTAGACAAAAATCATTTTCAATATCTTCCTCAACCTAGACTGCGTGACTCCTCTCCTTATGTCCTTCCTTTTTGTCTCTCCATCAATTGTATTGAATATTATTTGAGCCCAACCGTTCCCCAATCTGCTGTGTATATCATGGAATAGTTTATAGTTAACATATCATCACTGGTAAGAAAAAGGACTCTCTCCATGAACCAAAGAAATTGTTTTTGGCAGTGTTTACTCTTGCACCTCTTAATCATATAGTAAGCTCTAGCTCCTTGTGGCACACCAAACTCATCAACCATATGCTATGTTGTGCATCTATATACTGGTTTAACTAATGCATCTAGAATCAAAGGAACCTAAAAAACGTAAGATACCAGCTCCAGGGTAAGCATTAAATTACTCAAGTGTGACTATGGCAAAGTACTCCATAGGAGTGCATTGGACGCGACGGGGGCCCTAGTGGATACTTTGTGTGGTTAGTTGGGGATGCCTGACTAGCTTGTGTTTTTGCTATGCTAGATGGTCGGTATTGTGGGTGATTCCATGTTAATACTGATGTTGCTAGTGTTATTGGTGTTGTGCTTGATTATTGTACTTTGAGCGTGGTTATGTTGGGATCGGTTGATTTAGTGATTCGTTCAATCGATTGTTAATAACATAACTAATGTAATTGGCAGCTTGAGTCCAGGTGATGGAGCTCATAGCGAGGATTGGAGTTAGTGTGAGGGTACCAATCGAGGTGTCGCACACTGCATCTTTTATGGCCATGGGCCAATTTCGTATTTCTTTATTATTGCAAGTTTGAGCAATATATTTTGGAGAGGACATAATTCAATTTTGGGCCTAAAGAGGCTATGTAAAGAAAATCCCTTATTTTGGAAGAGAGGGATAATTTTGGCTCCTTATGCTTTTTATGAAATATCATAAATACTCTAGATGAGGAAGTGGAGCCACTCCTCTAGGGGGGCGGAGATTGTACCCAGTCTGCTATCGCTTTCGTGGTGTGATTTGTGTTCTTCTTCTCCAATTGATTAAGTGGTGAATTTTGTGTGAAAGATTCTACCTGTTGGTTTCATAGGGCATACAAATTTTCATTGGAAAAGTCCACAATGAGGAGCACCCCCAACAGTTGTATAGGCATGTAGGTGTCCAGGGTCTTTTAGATGGATAGGGAGCTTAAAAAATTGCTTCCTTTTAAATCCTTCACCTTGCATAGATGAATAGGAAGCTAAAAAAGTTGCTTCCATTTAGATCCTTCACATAATCTTGGCCTTGCAACTAGGCTCTGTCTAGGAAGGGTTTATCACATTCTGCATCCATTGGCTCTTGTGAGTCATCATCCTCAAGGGGCAGTACTTTTACCTTGTCGATCTTCATTTCCCTTTCACCTAGCATAACAACAAGCTTCATTCAATGTCAATTTTCTTTGGATTTTTGACCTCGCCTACTTCAACATTGGTGCTTCTTTTTTCTCTAGTGGCAGCTTGGAAGGGATGTTTGCCATTCACACTTACTAGTGGGTGGGTCGATGCGAGATTTGTGAGATAATAAGCTTGGGCATGATAGAGGCAAGAGCTCTTTGTGTGTTGAAGGCATTTCAATGAGAAAAAGAGGACCCAAGAGTAGTGCAAAGTGTAGGGTTCCCTTCCATGTCTGCTTGTTAACTCCCAGCTCACTACCCTTTTTAATCATGATGTCGTCATCATGAGATTCACTTGTTACATGGGGTTGTGGCCATTTAATGCTTCTTGCTTTTGGGAATCCATGGCCTAATTTGATACTTCCTCATATGCATGATTATGCTTATTTGTGGCCTTAATCCTGATTTAATAACTACCCCTTGGAAACTTGTGCCCATCTAGTGGTGGCTGATTGTGGCTATTGTGATGAATTGTGCTCGTGGTCAAATTTCCATCAAACTTCATTAGATTGATTCATTTGGCAATTCGTTTCTTTCTAGGTCTTCCAAAGTGATGGCCCCTTATCAAACTCTTTTTGATTTGTTACTATCCGATGCATATGCAAAGAAGGTGTTGCTTCCTTGCTCCTGGCGGAGCATTGTGTAAATAGCACGAGCTTGCCTTCTTTGAATGCTCTTTGCTTGATATGCCACATGATATGGAGCGTGCTTTGTCATGGCCTTTAATGCCATGTGTGGAGTGTGTGGTCAAAATCATTTCAGTGTTTGTTCATAGTTTTTGCGAATAATTCTTTGGAGCACCTTATTCATGGCTTTGGCTTAACCATTCGCCTGTGGATAGTAGGTTGTCGATTTCTTATGCTTAATAAGGAATTCCTTTGTTATAAGGCTGATGAAGTGAATTGATTGGGTCTAATATGATCTCAATGGCGCTTCCACATTTGTAGATATTGATCTCATAACGCAGACATCTTGTTGTGTTGTCCTGCAAGGCTTTTACTTTGGCCCATTTGGTGACAGACGGTTGCCACCAAATGTACTTGTCCTCTAGATATATTGGGACTTATCCTCCTCTAGATGGGTTGGGACTTTGAGTGGACCAATGAAATCCAATCTACATTTTTGGAAAGGGTCTCATGGGACAGGTGGGCATAAGTGGCATGTGATCTTGGAAATGGCAACCTCCCCACCCATTGGCATGCGTAGCACCTCTTGGAGTGTTTTGGGACATCTTCCAGCATTTTTCTTCTTGTGGCATCGATGGAAAAGCAACCTCTTGCCACTCCTTGATGGACTTCATCCATGATGATTGGAAAGGCACATCTTCGGAGGATCATATCCCCCCTTTTCTATACAGATGGCCAGAGATCAACGTGTATTTCCAAGATTTGCGGGTTACCCTTCGCCATTCGTAAGTAGACGCGTTCTTTGGGGCATGTGATTGTGGGGAGATACTGCATGATTTCTTCGCACTTGTCCTTGATTTCTTCGCTCTTGTCCTTGTACATCGACATAAGGAGCAATCATGATTCCTTCTTTGGATTTCTCATCTTCCGATGTGAGACGAAGAGTTGGCGCTATAGTGAAACGATCCAAGTTCGTGAATGATCTGGAAATTGGATTCGTGCAACAACAACGATCTTATCAACCTTGGTTTCATGATTGTTTTGTTGATCAGATATAGCAAGGCTTGGTGATACACAAAGAAGATGAATGAGTTGTCCAACAGATAGTGTCAAAACTGCTTGATGGCGCTTGGTTCCTTCATTTTCTGAATGGCATTAATCTTTGACTTTTCTATCACGATGCCTTCCCTGAAATAGTGTGCCCCAATAAGACTCCTGAGAACACACAAAACACGCACTTGTGCCAAGCAATTGTGTCCTGATGGGAAATATCTAGACATATTTGTTCTAGTGATATTCCTTGGGAAGCACCAGTGATTGTGGTGGGAAAGGATAGTCTGTGCAGATGTGTGTGGATTATAAACCCTGGATGGACGAGCTCATTGATTGGTGCACAAATGGGATGACCTCGTGTCTGGGAAATCACAAACTTGCGCCTGACTCAGCCATCAAAGACCTTGCGGGTTTCTCTTTAACATTGCACTTTGCCTCCATCATCCTGCTTCCAGCTGCAACATACACGTTTGATAGCAAAACATAAGGTGCAGTATTTTCAGGATCTAGGACAAGCACAAGCTTTGCAGCATGTTCTCCTCGCACCACATCCACCTGATATCTACAGGCACCAAGAAAGGCAACAACTGCAACTATCATAGCTTGAAATGGCATGACTTTAAGCAAGGACTCTGCCTCATCCATCTGTCCAGACCTTCTCAGTAGGTCAATCATGCAAACATTATGATCAACAGTGGGTGCAATCCCATATTCACGTACCATAGAATCAAAGCATTGCAAACCCTCGTTGACCGAACCAGCATGGCTGCACGCAACAAGAATACAAACAAAGGTGACCTCATTTGGTTTTACTCCTTCATGCTGCATCTGGTGGAGGAGTTGCAGGGCTTCCGAGCCCTGTCCATGTTGAGCATACGCTGCAATTAGGGTAGTCCATAAGATAACATTGTGCTGCCGCATTTTAACAAACACCTCCCAAGCTTCTTTAAGACTGCCACATTTTCCATACATGTTAACAAGGGAAGTCCCCAGACTCAAGTCCTCTATTGACTATGCAGGCATTAATGTGTTGGCCTGCATCTAGGGCTGCCCAGCTAGTACAGGCATCAAGAATGCTGATAAAGGTGGCCTTGTCTGGCACAATTCCTTCATGCTGCATTCTGTCAAACAGTTGCAGGGCCTTTTTATCTTGCTTGTGTTCTGCCTATACTGCAATCATAGCATTCCACGAGACTACATTCTGCTCCAAGATACCATCGAATACCCTCATAGCACCCTTCAGACTTCTACATTTGCCATACATGCTGACTAGAGCATTCTCAACACCACCATCTAATTCAAACTTGCCACCGAGGATGTGGGCATGCATCTGCTCATCCTCAGCTAGAGCTGCATGGCTTGCACACGCACCCAGGAGGCTCATAAACGTTGCACTAGTTGGCATAATTCCTTCACACTGCATTTGGCTGAAGAGCTGGAGCTTTCCATGACCTATATAGGACCCAATTAACGCATTCCAGCAAACCACACTCTTGTAAGGCATTTTGTCAAATAAGTTCCGAGCATCGTCCAGGCTGCCAAACTTTCCATACATACTCACCAGTGCAGTTCCCACAACGATGTCAGACTCGAATTCACTCTCCGACATGCAGGCATGCATCCGTTTGCCTTCAGCTAGGGAGGCCTGGTTCGCAGATGCAGTAAGAATCGTGATCAAGGTAACCTTATTAGGTGTGACCCCTTCCTGAACCATCTGTTTAAAGAGGTATAGGGCATTTTCGCCCTGGCCATGCTGGGCATAGACTGCAATCATGGCAGTCCAAGAGACCACATTCCGCACAGACATTTTATCAAAGACCCTCCTAGCATCCTTTGGGCTGCCAGATTTGCCATACATGTTGACAAGAGCTGTACTGACCACAATGTCTACATCCAGTCCACTATGCAAGATGCAGGCATGTATTTGCTTGCCTTAAAATAGGGCTACATCTCTGGCACATGCAGCACTTACAAAGGTGGGGAATTATTCCCTCCTGCCGCATTTGGCTAAAGAGTTGAAAGGTTTCCCTGGTTCTGCTTTGCCGAGCGTATGCTGCAATCATCACGGTCCACGAAATTACGTTTCGCTCAGGTAAACCGTCGAATGCCCTCCGTGCTTCCACAATAGAGCCACATCTTCCGTACATATGGACAAGGGCAGTCCCAACCACAACATCGGAATCCAGGGCGCTGTCTACGATGCGAGCGTGCATCTGCTTGCCTTGAGGCAGTTCTGTGTGACAGTTGTAGGCAGACAAAACGCAGACATATGTTGCTTTGTTTGGGATCGTTCCTTGCAGAAGCATCTGGTCAAAAACTTCAAGCCCAGCTTGGCACTGGCCCTGCCGAGCATACTCTCTTACGTAAAAGTTCCACGAAGGCAAATGCATGTGATGGGTGCCGGCAACAGAGGATAATCCATGCTTCACAGCTCCACAAGTGTCAAACAATCGTGGAGAAAGGAAAGACACCTTTCTGAGAATGGTAAAGGAGATTTGGATCATGGGTGCATCTCCACCGTCCCATCAACTACCCTTCTAGATCAAATTGAAGGTTAACGTCCACCCGCGCATGGTAACATCAATTTAAAACTCAACAAGCAACCTCCACATCAGCTATTCCAAGCGCGGAACATGATGCGGGACAAAATTACCTTTCACCATGTGGCACAAACTGTCACATGTCAGACCCAACGTGCCATGCCATCTGACACCACGTGGTCTGACCACACAGTCTCTACCAATGTGGACTTTAAAGCTCAAATGCCGTTTTACTACGATTTACCCCCTCCCAACGGACCTCGATGATTGAAAGTGCCTTGCTTGCACTTTCCCGGTTGGAAAGCCGCCGGGAAATGTAGCTCGCGGCCTGCCAACTGCTCACCACTTTCCTCGGGCTTCCCTCCCGAGAAAGTGCTCCCAAGGCACTTTCCCTCCAACAATGCTGGCTTCCATGCTTAAGCTAGGTTGAGACACGTGGCAGCGAAACCCTCCTTTCTCGAGGATTGCCACTACTTTGTGATGTTCAGAATCGGTGGACATGACGTTCAGAAACAGGTCCGTTAGAAGGCTATTGGCTGTTGTAGCCCGCCAGTCTATCTCGGGGGAGGGTCTTTTGATTATCTTACTATAGAAAAGGTCTTATATGGAGTGCCATTGTAGCGGTTGAGGGATAAGGGGGCCAGACTCCCTCGGACATGGACCAGCTTGAATGGGATTTAGCCATATCACTCGCATGTCAAAAATAGGTCCATTAGAGGGCTCTTGGCCGTTGTAGCCCACCTACGAATGTAATTGGTTCAGCCTACTTGGGCAGAGGGGGAAGTGCCAGATAGACTCTGTCGAACATTTTACAAGCTCGAATGGGATTTTGCCATATCACTCAATGCCCCTTTGAGAAGGAGGGTCAACATCTCCAATGGAGTCCAGATTATCCAACGAAAAAAGAAAGCGGGGCCTGTTTTCGGAGAGATGGGCACACATATGAGATGTATGAACCCACATCTGGCTCAAATGGCTTCCATCTGCAGGCCCATATCACACTCAAATGGCTCCCATAGCGGATCCACGTCTGTCCTCACTTGGAAGAAACCCTATGGCAAGGTTCCTAGAATTTTCGAAGCAAAAATGACCTGGAAGGTTGAGTGCCTACAACCAAGCAACTCTTACTACATCCAGATAAGGGTCATCATTACGAGCCATTTCTAGCCTAGAAATGGAGAGCAAGGAAGACACCAACATTGAGGATCTAGAATATGTGGCACATCAGCAAGATCAATGAGTAAAATGCAGGTAAGGCGACTCGTGAGTAAGCAAGAAAGGGGATGGCACAGGATTTGAGGCATGCATGCCACATTTCTTGTAGAAGAAATGTGCCTCAACAGTAGGTTAATAATCTTGAGAAAAAGGTTGAGGGATTGAATAGTGAGGATCAATCCTCACACAACTCCCAACTTTGGCAGAATTGCAATCTTCACAATCTAGATGATTATTCCTTAAAACAGGGGATGTTTCAAGATATCAATGTCTAAGAAAGGGAAAAGGGAAAAAGGCCATGTAAAAACAAGATTTACACTTTTCTATCCTTTTCCCCTCCCATGTCAAATGACTCTAAGTCTAGACTTATTTATCTATGTATATCATTATAGACCTTAGGTAATAAAGCTCGGCTAAGTTTCCAACTTCTTGCCCATGACAAAAGCTTACTTAACTCTCAAGTCATCAAAAAACTATGCAACAAGAAATGTTATCCTCAACGAGCAAAGCCCAATTCGCACCACAATACTTCTCTTGCCCATGACAAGAGATTCCTTACCTCTCAACCCATCCAAAAAACATGCAACAATAGATGTTATCCTCAAGGAGCAAAGGCCAGTTTGCACCACAATACTTCTCTCAAAAGTTTCCTCGTTCCTGCATTGCCAAATGGTATGAGCACGCAACATAGGGCCATGATAGTGGAAGTGAGTGCACACGATATAGCTACTTGTCCACTAGTTGTATTGAACATGAACATGAAGATATACATAAGAACCCCTTCGGGTTAGAATTAGGGTTTGCCCCTAATGCCCTAGAGGTATGGTGCAATTTACACCATCCTCAACACCCCCTCTTAAATTGCACTGGGTAAGTAGAGAGTGCATGTACAAGACCTGTTTGTGCATTTCATTTGGTGCATATGATAGCATCCAAAATTGAAAATAAAACTGAAAAGAAATCAGAGTAGTATGTGTGTATGTGAGCACAGTGACTGCGTAGCGAAAGCATGTACAATGAGTACAACTTACGATCCTGTGCATAACGTGGATAATTTTCCCCTCTTAAGTTGTGGGTCATCCTTTGCCTTTGGGAATAAAACCGAGAAGATAGGCCGAAGGGAAGAGGAAGGGAATGTGTAGAAAGTAAAGTCCACTTGGATCAAAGACGGGTCGATCAAAAGATGACTGCATGAACAGTGTGTATGGCTACGCACTGAACATGTCATAAGTCTCTGTGGACTATGCAACTGCTTTGAAGAAGAGGCATCCGGATGTGAAGCTAGTCGATGTAGCGATGGAGATGTGACCTGGTAGGTTGTGACATACGAGAAAGTCACCAACCCAAAAGAACTAACAACAATGTGTGAGGGATGCTGCAGAGTGTAATCTCTGTCCGAATGATGCGGGGTCAAAGAAGACCACATAGTCAGTGTGGGCATCCAGGGCTGAAAATCTGGGGCCAAAGATGCAAGTAAGATACACTGCTCTGCTGAAGAATAGGCGTATACAAATGACAAGGTATGGCAACCTGTCAAACTTGTATGCCCAACTGTCATGAGCTAAAGGTCATTTGATGTGTGCATGGCTAAGCATCTGTCTGAATGGGATGTAGCATTTGTCAAAGGCTCAAGGTGGAGCTGATAGTATAAACGTGTAGAAGCCTGGAATATCACTGAAAATGCATAGGATGTTCCTGAGGCATATGAGGTGCCGAATGCTGATGTAGGGACTGATTTGAAGTCGTGGATCCAACCACTGAGCTACATCAAGTATGGACTATATATACAACCATAAGTGCATGCTGAAACACTGAGTCTCCCCAGGTTGCGCTATGGCTAAACCTGATGATGTCTACTGCACTATGGCATGACTGCACTGATGCATAGGTATCCTCACGCTTAGGAATGATCTGGTGATCAAAAGAGGTGGGATCCAAGGGTGGTGCAATGTGACATGACTGAGATGATGCTAGAATGTCTCGAAGACTAACGTGCTAATCTGTATTGCTAAAGGGAACTGAGCCCAAGGTATGCTCTGTGTCAGAGGTGAAAGCATCAGTGATGGATGCTAGAATGGAATCACCTAAAGAGCTGAATGCACTGTGGCATGTATCTCCGCATGCGGCTAGAGATGTGAGTGCCTCGTACTGAAGACTTACTTTCTGAATAAGTGCATGATCAATGGTAAACTCTTATTGAGTATCTGCATCTGATGTGACAATAAATGGAGTTGGATCCATACATAAAGATTATGGCTGTGCATCATAAGAATCAATTTGTGCTAATGTCAATGGGACTACCTCGTACTGAGGACTTACCATCAAGTATGCCTCGTGTTGAGGGCTTACTGGCCGAATGTGCCTCATGCTGAAGGCTTACCAAGAAGTGTGCCTCATGCTGAGGGCTTACTATCAAATGTGCATGATCAGAAACTGTGGGCTGATCCATGCTAGCATGTGGAACATCTGTGTCCGATCTCTTGAGACCAATGTCGGCCGGCATCATAAACTGGTACATACCCTGTGGCAATGAATGGTCGAAGAAGGTTCTCTTTCCACTCACGGATCTCGTTCGGAGGCATGATTGGTGTATCATCAACTATGTGATGTGCATAATTCCATGCTGGAGGCTATCCAAGAGGCTTACCCATGTACCGATGAGAGTGTCTACCCATGAGAACATTGTATGAGAGCTACTATTGGGGGGCTTATGCTCAAATTGCCGCTCGGGGATTATGCTGAACTATCAAATTTGAACCAAGTCATGTGAGAACAATCGAGATGTGCCAAGGATCAAGCTTGTAAGAAAACGATGGTAACTAAGTGTCGAGCGTAGCTAAGAGGCTGTATAGGGCTGATGTATATGTGTAGGAACCAATGCCAGAAAATAGTCAACCAATGTGACTTTACATTGGTGGCATGTGTGTGTGCAAGAAGAATGCAACAATCCTGAATCCGAGACGAACTCTGCCAAGTGTCACAAATCGTGATGATTTGCCGAATGCCAAGAGACTGACTGGTGTTAGATGTGTGAATGTGAATCACTGATGATAGATCCAATGGGACTAACACCGGTGGGAACTAATCAGGTAATGTGGCAATGGCTTACTTGGCTTGGTGGAGTTGGATCTCCTCTAAGGCGGTGCTAGCCTACAGCTAGACTACACATCGAAGCGCAAAATACAACAAATGAATTTTATCTGGATTCATTTTATGTGTTGGGTATGTTGCAATTGATCAGGAGGTGGTTCCGATGAAGAGGATTTGATGATTCTGACCTGTGGAAATGTCAGATGGCAGATCTTAGGTGCTCAGTGCGTAGAGCGCGTTGGCGAGCAATTTTTCTTTTTGAAGCGCTGCAAAATTTCCGCCCCCGAAAGGATAGGCTAAACTTTTATCCCAAGAAAGGGTGATGCGTCCTGTGATTAGGTGGCAGTGAGGGTCACTTGCAGAATGAAGAACTGTGCCTATGGAGAGGGAATCGCGCCTAGCAAGAGGCTGTGACATGTGGCAGACTGAGGTGGCCAATTGATAACCTGGCTACTAACTGGGCATGATGAGGTGGCCAGTGACATGGCATAGGATAAGGTTGTTGATGTGGCACCTGTGTGACCAAACCCTATCTAGAAGGCTAACCCAAAGTTAACTCCAGCCAGGTTAGAATGACCATTGACCAAACCATAGTTAAACTAATCAACCCTATCCACTTGACCCGAGCTAGTTTCAACCAACCTACCACGTGTCACGCAGAGGAGAGGATAAGGTTCTGGTCAAAATCTTTCATGATTTGTCAAAATCTTTGTAAGATTCCTTCGATGCTTGTCCATTCCGTCGGTGCCCACCCATTTCGTCGGTGCTCATTGTTGAGGCTTGTGAAGTCTGGTCATGGTCATGGGAGTGTGGCTGGTCGTGGAGCTACTAAGGCGTGTAGTTGTAGAAGTCGAGCAAGGAGCCATCGCTGGAGGTGTTGCCAGTCGAGTTGGCTATATATTCTCTACCAAGTTGTGGTTGGAGCTGCTAGTAGTGGAGACAAGGAACCTCATTATAGAGTCTCTCCGGTCCTTAGCATATAGGGAGGCTCTCAGAGTGACAATCTCTGTCTCTCGGCATTCTTTTCTCACAAAAGAAATGCAAGACTAAGAGGAAAATAAAGAAAGGAGCCAAACTTCTCTCCTATCTCAAAACACCATACACAGAACATAAACTCTAAAAATCTCACACCCTTGAAGAAGACAACATCACTAAAACGAACATAGTTGAAGCTGCATGAAGCAGAATTGGAAGCTTTTTGCCTCAAATTGAAGATGAGGATGAGCTCTACGTGAAGAGCTAAAGATGTGATGAAGGTGCCTCAAAGAGAGGGCTTGTGCCTTGATGGAACAAAGGGCTTAACGCCTTGATGGAAGCAAGGGCTTGAACTCTCTCTGATGGAATTCTCTCTCAACGGAAGATGCCTCATGGAAGGAGGGCTTGATACTCATGAAGGGAGTGGGAGTACCATTGGCTCTGATACCATGATAGTGGAAGTGATACAGGGAGAGAGAGAGGAGTGCATATGATATAGCTACCTATACACTATATTTAACATGAACATGAAGATATACATGTGAACCCCTTAGAGTTAGGGTTAGGGTTTTCCCCTAATGCCCTAGAGGTATGGTGCAATTTACACCATACTCAATAGGCCATGTTGATTACAAGAATGGTCTAATCACCAAGTCAAACCCTATTTCAGAACGTGCTTGTTCTTGCAATGTCAAGATTGTACAAGGCAGGGGTCAACCTATTGGGTCCCTTTAAACCTACAACAGACTAGCAATATGTCAAAATGGCACATGGCTACATTTCTTAAAGCTAGTAATGTAATTGAAACAACGTAAATTGCATTACCTACAAAGGACTCTTAAGCGTGTATGGGAAAACCTAACCTTAACCTCTAAAGGCTATATGGGACAAACCGTAACCCCAACTCTAAAGGGGGTCTTGGACAAACCCTAACCTTAACCCTATAGAGTGAGGCACTTCATATGCTGAGTTGCTTTTGTAATACTAGTTTACTCTTAAAATTGGTTTAGAGAGCTTATATACTTGAAGTACGTCCTCTTGAGTTTCTTGAGTATTACTAATCAAGAGTGTGAGTCTTTTTTGTGATAGAGGAGAGTCTGAGAGGAAGACAAGCAAGAAGAGAGATCATGGAAGTTGAAATAGATAGACTCTCCCTCCTCATTACTTTGTACTTGGTCATAGTGTTCAAATCTCGAAGACTATACATGGCCCTCGAGGTATTTTGCATAGGGTCCAACAAGCCCACTTATCCATGGATTCATTGTCTTGTTGATGATATACAAGAGCACTTGATGGTCCACATAGAATACAAAGGGGTTGCCAAGGAGATAATGGTAGAACTCCTATACACTATACACCATTTCCAAGGCTTCCTGTTTGGTCATTGAGTCAATAGAGGAGAACATTTGGCTTGTATGGTAGATTGGGAAATCTAAGTTTCTTTGGGCCAAGCCAAAATGGATCCAATAACCGTCAACAATGCATCAACATGCGCATGGAAAATTATGTTCTAATTGATCTTTTGTAGGATTGGTGCCTTAATCGCCATTGCCTATAGGGTCTTGACTTCTTTTTCACTCTCGTTTCTCCATTCAAACTTCATTCCAACCCTTGTGAATTGGTGAAGTGGTTTGGTGACACTTGCGAACTTCTTGATGAATCTTCAATAGAAAGTGAGCTATGCCACAAAAAACCATGCTTGCTTAACGTTGCTCAACTCTTCTCATGTTTTGTATGGTGCCTGCATCATGCTATAGGCTGAGAGGTTGTCTAGGAATATGGCAAGAAATTCATCAATGTACTCCTAGAACTTTCCATCATGAAGCGTTGAAACGTGTCCAATGCATTCTTCAACCCAAATGGCATTACTTTTCTTGAGTATGCCTCAATTTGGTGAAGAAGGTTGTTTTCTCCTAGTCCTCTTTGGTCAAAGTGATTTGATTGTACCCACTATATCCATCCATGGACAACTACATTTCGTGGCTAGTCACTTTGTGTAGGATTGTGTCTATGAATAGTAGTGAAAATGCTTCTTTGGATGATGGGGTCGTTTAGCTTCTGGTAGTTGATTTAGACTCATAGTTTTCCATTCTTTTTTGGCACAATAATGATTTGGAATAACTAATCGCTTTGGTCTAACTAGTAGATGAACCCTTCCTACAACACTTGGTCTATTTCAGCCTTCACCAACTTGGCATAGTTAGGCTTCATCCGATACCTTTGTTGTTAAATGGGCTTCGCATCTGGAATGGAAAGGATTCAGTGCTGGATCAAGCTTGGTGGAACCCCCTTCAAATTCATGTACTCCCAGGCAAACACATCTTTGTATTCCTTGAAGAGCACTTCTGCTATTGTGAGGAATTCCATAGGAAGCGCTTTGTTGATTTATATCATTTTTAGCTCCTCGGTTGACCCTACATTGACTTCTTGATTCGCTTGGATTTTGGTGATTCGTCTACATTGCCTCTAATTGGATTGATTGGGTTCATTGCTTGTCCTTGTACTTTGCAAACCCCTTCCTCATCTTTGGTGAGCCCTTTAGAAAATCCCTCTGTGCCTCTTTGGCTTCGTGCATCCATTTGGTTGCCACTCATAGCGTTGATAATTGCAACCAAAAGAATACTCATTGCAAGTAGCTTCTCTTCAATATTTGAGGCATAGTGTTCCTCTACCCCTAGATATTCACACTTGCATTCCTTCTTGATCGTACCTTTACCCATTGGTATTCACAATCTCTTTCCCTCTTGGGTTATTCTTCCCCCCATTTATGAAGCAATTTAGCACCCCTGATCCATTGCTATCGCACAACATCACGTTGATAACAAGCACCTCTTTGTTCCAAATCATAGTTTCGATCATTGGGATTGTTGATGCGAGTGGTGTGGCCATAGGTTGTTGGTCCAGAACTAGACTCTAGAAGAACTTGGTGTAGTTGGAATTTTTGCTTCAATGCTTGGCTAATCTTCACCACCATCTTCTTTTCTTCACTCAATCAAAAGTGGGGGTGTTTGGTTTTCGGTACTTTAGACTTAGCTAGACTTTTTGATCTAATGACCACCTTTGAATCCAATTCACTGAGTACCATGCTTACTTGAGGTGTGCAATCATCATTTTTGCATGCTTTTTCTAGCATTTCTAGTTGCTTCTTCCATAGTTGACATTGGATTTTTTGGTGCCCTTCCCTCCCATAGGAGTAGCACATGATAATATTCATCATAGTTCATTTTCCTTGATAGAACTTCTTTGTCTCTTGCTTTACTTGATGGACTTTGGTAGCCTACTTGCTTTGTTGTACCAACAATGTTTGGTGTTGTGGCTCGGACCATTGCAAATGTTACAAAATCAGCTCAACTGACACTCATTTCCTGTGTGGCCATTCATCTTTCACTTGTAGCATAACCAGGTCTCTCCTTCTCCAGGTTGCCTTGAATGCCAGTCTCTTTCAATAGCTTCTTGAGCCTCTCCTTTTTCATCTTGGTGTCCTTTTTGACCTCCTTTTTGCCTCCTTTGTCTTCATTGCTCCCCACTTCGTGGATAGTTTGTCTTCATCTTCCTTCAAGGCTATTTGTTCATTTTTCTAACACAATCACTTAGTTCAACAATTCATCATATTTCCTTGTGGGTTGTGTTATCTCCATGTTGTCTAGGTTGGATCCCAGAGTCAGGCCACTCATTAACCAAGAACTCAACACCATTTTGTCTTGCATGTTGGTGAGCTAATTTGTGAGCACCTTCATCTCAACTATGAAGTCATACACATCTTTGCCCTTTAGTTGGTGGAGATTGTAAAGTTCAACAATACATCCTCCTTGTTGGATTCATGCTAGAACCTTTTCAGGAAGATGGCATTCAAGCTCTCCCATGTTGTGAATTGCACATCACGGTAGAAGTTGTACCATTTGATGGATTTCTTGGAAAATGTAGGATTGTCACTCCTCAAATAACTCTCAATATGGGATCAATGATTTTTTGCCTTGGTCTCGGTGAATTTTTGGAACTTCATTTGTATTCTTGGCCCTCATTCTTGATTTGGACCTCTTTGTGAAGTGAGTTTGATTTTTGCTTTTCTGTAGTCCATGCTCCCTTCATACTCCTCACCTTAATTAGCTCATCTTTCCTCCCTTATCTTTGTTCTTCCGCTCTCTCATCTCTCCGGTCTTCTCTTCTTTCATCTCTAGCTCTATCCATTTTGGCTAGGTCTGTTTGCTTTGGTCTTCCTTGTGAGGGTGATTATGAGGATTCCCTTTATTGTCCTTGCCAAAACTGGCACAACCATTGTAGCCAAAGTTTCTTGACTCTCTTGGTCAATCCCTTTATCCTCTCGGCATTTGGTGCTAGTGATGGTGAATTAATCATAGTCTACCCATGTTCCTCTATCAAGGATTTTTCTCCTTGACTAATGGCTACTAGCCTTCTTCTTGTTTGGGTGTCAAGTCCAGCAAACAGTTTCTCTTTATTGTGACTACTCAGTTGTCTTTTGTCTCTTTTATTTGGTAGCACGACGAGCGGACAAAAGGTGGGAGGGTCCAAATATATAGGCTCAAGTCATTTTTGGGGAGCAAAAAAATCCAAATTATTTCAAGGAATATGTACGTAAATATGAAATATTGATAAATAGATATAGATATAAATATACCTTTATATAATATACATATATAATGTCTAAGTGGTGACTTATTTATGACTTTCAAAAATCCTTTCTTTTCCTTTCACCATTGGTTGGATCATGAAATTTTGAGCAAATATCCTCTTTACAGTTCCTCAAAAGAAAAATATATAATACCTTTTTAATAGACTCTCTAAGTGTATTTTGCCAGAGGAATATGGTTTGAAGAGCTTGCCCCAACCCTATTCCATCGGCGGAATACCCTTGGAGAGCCTATGCAGAAGGGGTCATAACTTTTGCTCCTTAGCTCAGATTGAGGAGCTGTAAAAGGGAAAAATGTTCAGAATCTCATGATCTATGCAATGGTAGGCTTAAAATTACACTTTTTATAGTTATAAAAGAAAAAAAATAAAAATTTCAAGATGTATATGAGAGTTACAACTTCTCCCTAATTCATATTATGGTAAGAAGGAGTTCAATAGAGACCACATTTCCTTAAAAGTACTTAGGTTTGGAGAATTGGGAATATTTTGAAAATCCCTCCCTTGCCTTCCCATTATAATTTATGATCAATTATAATGGCTTCAAGTATGAGGTTTCCAATATCTTTTTCCTACTCATCCAAGGAATATGGTATACATTGTTATATGAGAGCTTCAAATATGGGATTGCTAAAGATTAGGGAAACTCTTTTAAATCGATTGAATTACCATAATCCTCAAAAGAGAGTATGGTAGGGAGGTATTTATAGGAGTTTCTAAAGTGTTCACTGTTTGTTCATATATAGATGATGTTCTCTAAAATGAGGGTTATAATGAAAAATAAGTAAGTATATGGTTCCATAAATGAGAAATTAAGAAAGATTTGTATATTCCTTTGAGAAATATACAAGCATGGTTGGTGTTAAAAATTATCGCTTGGACTTTTTAGCTCGTAGGTTTTTGCTCGAAAACTGTGCACATCCCATTTACTGCACTTGAATCACTCACACTCTGTTGGCTTCTCCATTGCATGTGATTTACACTTCCCAATTGGATAACCAAATGTTAACACCAAATGCATAGATCCATGCACTGGTTTGATCTACCATCCTATGGCCTAGGTGGTGTTTCATTTTTGGATGGCCACTGAGTGGTGTTCTTCTTTGAGCGATAGTGGATCAAGTGTAGAGAACACAAACCATGGAGCACAATGGTACAAGCAATTGAACAAGAGAGAGGGAGGGAGGGAGAGAGAGAGAGAGAGAGAGAGAGAGAGAGAGAGAGAGAGAGAGAGAGAAACTTTATTAAAGTCTTCAGAAGATTGATGGGTCTATGAGACTGTGAAAAACCTGATATAATGAGCTGTGGTAGTGGAGCTACTAAACGAGCATCCACACCAATGCAGAATGCAAAAAAATGCAAAATGGCAGTACTAAATCCAAAGTACAACATAGTCATATCTCGACTATATATATCAGTCTTAGCATCATCTTCGACATCATCATCATCATCAGCAGTAGCAGGACATCAGGGATGAGGCTATGAAAGTGGAGGCATGAGGTCAGCAATAGAGCACTATCACCCTCCCAAGGGTGTAGTCTTGGTACGTCTCCTGGTCGTAGCTCTGCATCTAACCAAGGCCACTGTGACCCCCATCCGTCGGGCTTCGACCCTAAATAAGGAGGGGATGTCCCCAAGTGTGATCTGTGAGTCAATCCTCTGTCTAAGCTATTGGGTCACAGGCTCTGGGACATGGCCATGTCAAGGTCTTACCTCATGGGGGTCTATGTGATCTGACTAAAAGAACTTCATGATAGAGCTCTGAGAGGTATCAGTCCAAGAAGAATTCTACTCCCGTCTCTGTGCTCGGAGTATCCTATCGCGGTGTCTGAGCACCTCCTCATGAATGAAACTAGCCAAACATCGCTGGTCTGGGTAGGAGAGGAAATGGGCCAAATGTGAAGATAGTGGGAGAGAGGGAAGGAGTCTCACTTGCGGCTTTCTCACATGCACAATGGGGGAATACACACACAAGTGGAGGCTAAAAACAGTTTTCCTCTTCTTAGTTGTGAAAGCCAAAAGAACTCTCGTACAAAGAAAATAGAAGAACCCTATATGTGGGTCTCAAACCAAACTCAACTAACTAAGGTGGCTTACTAACTGAGCCACAAACTAGAGTAGATAAGGATAGCTATCATCCAGCTATTATTCGTGGGCGGTGTACCAACCGCATCTCCAGCTAACAAGTCGGTGACATAAATGCACAACAGTCACCCTGGCATATCACGAGTGGAGCTCGATATCTCAACACTCCCCCTCGAGCTCAATCCCAATTCCTGCACACCAAGCAGGTCTCTGAACTTGTGCAGCTTCTCTGTGCCCAATGCTTTCGTGAATATGTCAGCTACCTGATCTACAAGGAATCCTAAACTCACATGTGCATTGGCACTTTTGCCATTATCCTAGTACCATTGTCTGCTAGTGGTAATGTGCATTCTTCTATGTAGTGATCACTGTCTCTGCTGTGTAGAGATCATATGGAATTGTGTCAATCTCTGTGGAGAATGCCACCAGTGGAGAATAATAGTGGTGCCAATCTCATAACATGACCTGCAATGAACTAGGCATCGAACCACTAAATGCACTATCTGGAACTCAGCACCCAACCATAGAGCTATCAGCTCACCCCTGAGCACTAAAGGTCACAAGGAAGATACTCAGCTTACCTCTGGATCAGTAGTCCCCCGCGTCCCATAACACAGAAGCCCCATCTACTAGGGGTGCATTGGTCTAGCCTACCAAGTACTGCCATGCCTCTAGTAGGATCCCTATCCAAGCATTGATCAATGTCCTCATATGTATGCATACAGTTGCAACACAGAATTTGACACCCCTAAACCATAGCAAAGGTTCTCAATTGGTTTATGGGAACTTCAAATAGTGCACTTTTAAATGAACAATTGCTTCCGTATATGTGTAGAAAAGGTTTGATGTTTTTAAAGTATATTGGATATCCTATATAGTCCAAGATGCATGCTTCATAGGCACTATAGCATTTGCAATAGTTCTCTAATCTAATTCAAGATGCCAATTATGTAGAGTTTTGATCTGAAATTCAAGTTCAAAATTTGTAGATTAGTTACGGTTCAAGCAAGTTACCCAGAATGACCCTATGCAATATATTTCCCGAGCCTCACAAAAATTGGCTACACTCAATCATGCATTTGCCCAAAAAAGCTAAGTGCCTTGGAGATCGGATCTTGAGATAAATAAACTCTATCAAGTCTAACCTCTCTTCTATGATCACCAAGTTACTTGTTATTGAGAGTGCTCTCAACGGAAGCAAGAACAGAAGAAGGAGAGAGAGAGAGACAAAGAGCCACACAAGTTTTGGTGGGTGCAGAACCACCTTAATCTTCTTTTTCATCATTTATATATGTGTTTGAGTATTATTGTACATAACCGAGGTAAAGGCACAGTGACCTTTAACCCCCACAACCTCCCACTTAAAGGACAATGTGCCTTTAAGGGAGAACAATCAGTGAGCATACTATCCAATGCCCATCAATACACGACAATACTCAAACCACTAACTAGGTAGACTCTTCGTCAACATATCTACAGGGTTATCATCCGTATGAGTGAACCTTGACAAGCTCTATGCGCTTGTCCTCAAGTACCTCCCTAATGAAATGGTACCTGATCTCAATGTGTTTGGTCTTTGCATGAAAGACCGGATTTTGTGCTAGTTGAATAGCACTCATGGAATCACTATGCAATGTCGGTACACCTGTATGAATCCCCAAATCTCCCACTAGCCGATCAAGCCATATAGCCTCCTTGCAACCCTCTATGGCTGCAACATATGCAGCCTCTATGGTAGACAAAGCAATGCACTTCTGTGTACGAGACATCCATGACACTGCACCACTTGCAAAGGTGAACACAACCAGAAGTGGATCTCCTACTATCCACATGCCCTGCATAGTCTGAATCTGTGTACCCAAGTACACGCATGTCTCCTTTACCAAAGCAGATGCACATCTCCTTGGTACCCTTCACGTACCTCATGATGCACTTAATTGCCTCCCAATGCCTCTTTCCTGGATTAGATATATACCGGCTAACAACTCCCACTGCAAATGCAATGTTTGGTCTAGTAGCTATCATAGCATACATCAGACTCCCAACCGCTGATGCATAAGGAACCTTGGCCATCATGGCCCTTTCCTCATCTGATTTGGTACTATTTGTATGACTCAGTTTCACATATGGAGGCAATGGAGTACTCACTGCCTTCCCCCCCTCCATATTGAAACGCTGTAATACTTTTGTAACATACTCTTTTTGTGAAAGCCAAAGGAGTTTCCTACTCTGATCACGCGTGATGCGCATACCAAGAATATGACCTGCAAGTCCCAAATCCTTCATAGCAAAGGCCTCATGCAACTTGGCCTTTAATGCATCTAGCTCATAAGTATTCTTGCTAGCCAATAGCATATCATCCACATATAGTGCCAAGATTATCAGGCTATTATCCTTAGCCCTTTTAGTGTAGAGGCAGTGATCAATTTCACTCCTTCTAAAACCCTGGGACCGAATGAAAGCATCAAACTTCTGATACCATTCTCTAGGCGCTTGCTTAAGACCATAGAGACTCTTCTTCAGCTTGCAAACTAAATGCTCTTTGCCCTTTTCTGCAAAGCCTTCTGGCTGCACCATGTAAATTACCTCATGCAAATCCCCATGCAAGAAAGCTGTCTTGACATCCATCTGCATAAGCTCCATATCCTCTAATGCCACTAGTCCAAGCATGCATCTAAGTGTGGTCATCTTCACAACCGGAGAGAATATCTCATCAAAGTCCACACCCTTCTCTTGCTTGAACCCTTTAGCGACCAAACGGGCCTTGTACCTAGGCACATCATCACCTGTGACCTTCATTTTGTAGACCCATTTACATGGCAATGCTTTCTTTCCATGTGGTAATGAAACCAAGTCCCAAGTCTTATTCTTCATACCTGAACTCATCTCTAATTGCATAGCATACTCCCACTTGCATTGATCCTCGCGCATCATAGCCTCTTTGTAGTAAGAAGGCTCCCCACAATTAGTAAGCATCACATAGTCTACCCCTGGAACAAACTTATCAGGTGGTCTAGACACTCTAGAAGATCTTCTCAAGGGCATTTTAGCTTGCTGTCCCACCTGCATATCAACCACATTTGGCTCATCATTTCCACCAATAGATGATCCATCATCTACCCTTGATTGTATACCTATGGGAGTACTTGGTGGTACTATTTCTTGCACATTTGGTGCATGGACATCTTGCTGTCTATCAACATATGTAGGTGGATTCACATCCTGGAAAGTGATTCTCCTCATTTCCACATCCCTCATGGGTGCCTTATGCATCTTCTTCTCATTGAAGACAACATCATGGCTGCATATGAGCTTCTTTGCTTTTGGATCCCAGAGACGATAGCCCATCTCTCCACTTTCACCATAACCCAGAAAGATGCATTTCGTAGACTTAGGATCTAGCTTCTTTCAAAGCTCTTTTGGCACATGTGCATATGCCTCACACCCAAATATATGCAAATGAGAGTAAGAGGGCTTCTTGCCACTCCATCCCTCTTCAAGAATACCACCATCCAAACTCTTACTAGGTGATCTATTGATCACATGCACTGCAGTCTTCATTGCCTCAGCCCAAAAACCACTAGAAAGACTTGCATTGGAAAGCATGCATTGCAACCTTTCTTGAATGGTACGGTTCATCTTTTCTGCAATTGGATTTTGCTCTGGAGTACGAGGGGATGTGAGCTCCCTCTTAATCCCACGTGTATCACAGAAATGCTGAAAGTCATGAGAGAGATACTCTCCACCATTGTCAGTCCGTAGGCATTTAAGCGTTCTACCTGACTGATTCTCAACCAAGGCCATCCATTTCTGAAATACTTGGAACACACCACTCTTCCGAGCTATAGCATAAGCCCACACTTTCCTAGTTGCATCATCAATGAACGTCACATAGTATTCAGCCCCGCCTAATGACCGTGTAGGCATGGGACCACATACGTCTGAATGCACCAAATCAAGCTTTTCAAACTCTTTCTTTCCCCTTCTTTTATGGGCTGATTTAGTCTCCTTCCCATAGAGACAGTGCTCACAAAATTCAAAATCAGAGAAACTCAAATGCGGTACATCACCCAAATGGCATAAGAGTTAAACAAAGGGATTTCTAAACGGTTGAGTATGAAGACTTCTCATACAAAGATAGAGTGGCTAAGCACCCAATGTTCACTTTCTCCCTCATAAATGAAGATACCTTTGGTATGTTCCTAACTCCATGCTACTAGACCCAATTATGGTCGGCACTTAATGCAATAGATGGACTTGACTACGCTGGCACCCACAGTGAATGAATGAAAATCCATCCAACTCTTATAAGGCCTGATGAGAAGTCAAATGCCTTATCCTATAGGGTTTAAAACAAGTTTAGGATTAATTGTTAGGGCTACAAAAACTCATTTTTATTTTTTTTAATAAGAAAACACAGACACACACACACATTTGTATTTTTTTTGCTAGGGCATGTGTGTGCGTGTGCATGTGTGTGTGTGTGTGTGTGTGTGTGTGTGTGCATGCACATGCGTGTGCGCATGTGCATCTACAACCCCTCAAACTACTGAGCTTGGACCTAAGGATTGTGAGCCCCTTCCCCATCCATTTACTGAGCTAGAGAACGGTGTCTCGCAACCACTAGTCGGAGACAAAAAACACTTTCCTTGTAGCACATATAATGAAGAATCATGTATATCAATCTCACAAATCAGAACATCAAAATTCATGGATGCTGTTGTTGGATACTGTGCATCATTTGCACATTGGAAGACATGTGCATCATTGCACATTTGAGGAGAAAACTCGTGCCTCAAATGCATAAAAAGTAGAGAACTAAGCCTCAATCACTTGCTAGAGAAGAAGAAATAGGTGCCTCTTTGCACATCATGAAGAATTATGTACAGCAATTACACAAAAGTACAATAGGAGAGAACCAACATCGATTGCTTGCTAGAAATCATGTGTTTTAAGTGCACGATTTAGGGAGTCAAAATTTTGGAAACCCAAATTTACTAATAATTGGAAAGTCAAAATTGCATTAGGGAGGACAAATACAGTCAAATACCAAAACTAGTGGACTGATAAACTAACAATCCGACGATTGACGAAGGATGCACGCCATATGAGTGACCGACCAATGGATATTTGATCATGGAGTGCCGGACTAGCTAGTTGACGAGCATCCAGACAAACTAAGGAGGGAGAAAAAGAATCCAATGGTTATCTGATAATAAAAATATGTGCATTAACACCTTGCATCACTGGATAGGGAGAAATTGTGCTTTAATGCATGTTAGAGAAAAATAGAGTTGGATTTACAAGCGGGTACATACCATTGTTGGGATTCATATGTAGCTCTCGACCAAATAAACATATGCCTAAACTATACATCAAAAAGGGAGTGCGAAATGACTACACATAACTTAGATAGAAGAAACCATGCCACACCTATATCTATTGGATCCTGAAGTTGGAGATGGTGGGACAAGATTGCCAAAACATTGGATACTGCCAAAAATATGGCTTTGGGTGGATATCCTACAAAGCTGTAGTCTCGTTCTCATCATCGATGCTGCATGTTGCATATCATTGTGCCATTGGATGTTAGGATTGGACACATGGATGATTTTTTCCAATTAGTTTCGTTAAGAAGCGAAACTTTTATATTGGTGTCAAAAGTTTGTATGCCTTGATAAAATAAAGTTTTGAAAAATTCGCCAAGATTTGAAACTTTTATGAGAAAATATTTAAAGTTTCGCCTGGATTTGCAACTTTTTCTTTAAATTTCAAAATGAAATATACAAAATTATACTATGTTCTGCAGATATTGTGAAACTAAAAAAACTAGCTCGATAAACTTTCGCCAAGATTTTATATTAATATATAAGTATTGCTTCGATAAAAACATCCCTGATTGGACACTATGACATCAAAAACTAATTCAAAATGTGAAGATTGGAGATGCATTGTCTTTGTCATCCTCAAAAGTCTCTATGCTCAAAGAAGATCCTTGCTTCAATTTTTAGGAACTTAGTTTTGTTGAGGGCATTGTCATTTGCATTACACAGGGATCTACTGGTAATACCACAATGGGTGCTAGCTGTTTGTCTTGGATGTGGATCTTCTGGTTAGTAAAGACGTGGGGGACTTGAAGCTTGTAAGTGCCTCTATGGAATTCTAATTCCTTCCTCAATTATGGTTCACTTCCTCTATACTTCCAACCCCTGAAAAGTCTGGATAATTGTTCTGAAGAATAGGGTATCAAAATCAAATCTATGAGGGGGCCTTCAGACGTTTATGTTTCTTACATAGCCTTTGAGCTACTCATCCTATGTATCATAGAGGGAAATGCTTATCATTATGAGGGGAGCTATGAGATGAACACATTGTGAAGACTATGATAAAATTATGCAATTTCATGGTAATCTAGAACATCTTCCAAATTATGAGATTATTCCAATGCAAGAATAAGGGCACCCGATGAGGTCTCTTGGCTTAGACCCAAATCATGGCAATGCTCGGATTGTAGCATTTGTTGGTCTGTGGCTATAACTGCACCAATAACATCGTTGAATAGATTGCCTCTACTCGGCCCCCATCACCCATTGTTTCAACGATGGCCTTTCTGTGATAACAATGCACCTTGTCTCATTAGTGTTTGTCATTGGTTTGTATGGCCACGTGAGGACATCTAAATACTTTTTTGCATGATGTTCACTTGTTGGAGCTAGGGATTTGGTGCAATGCTTCCTTATATATCTTGTGAGCATGAGAATACTTCTATTGTCAGATAGAAATCCCAAGACCACCCTCAAAGACTCATTTGTATAGTATATTTCTAGCTTTAATTGGTCCCTTGCTCTACAACTGTCTCAGCCTCAGGCCATCTGCTAATGGTCTGCAAATAATCCCTCCTCAAGGGCAAAGAGTCGCCCTTGAATACAGGACTGCACACCTAAATGCAAACATCCCATCGTGCACCCAAAAATATGTAGTCTAGGCCGACTTCCCACAGCTCCGACTGACGGCTTACTACGAATAATCCGTGAGAGCAGCAGCGGACTGCGGTGGGGGAGAGGAGCAGTAGGGTAGGGGAAAGGGAGTGGAACAGGGGGGGGGAGAAAAGGAGCAGGGTAGGGGAAGAGGAGGTGGAAGGGAGATGTGCTAGTAGGAGTGGGGGGAAGGGCGGGGGGGGTGGGGACAGTAGGAGGGAGGAGGGGTGATGGCAAGGGGGCTACAGCTCCAACTCATAGCAAAATAAATTTGGACACGGAGCTGTGGGAAGTCGGCCTAGACTACATATTTTTGGGTGCACGATGGGATGTTTGTATTTAGGTGTGCAGTCCTGTATTCAAGGGCGACTCTTTGCCCTTGAGGAGGGATTATTTGCAGACCATTAGCAGATGGCCTGAGGCTGAGACAGTTGTAGAGCAAGGGACCAATGAAAGCTAGAAAAGAAGATAGTATATTTCCTACACTTTAATGTGCTACATGCCGACATGTTCTATCAGGATGTGTTGAGGATGAAATAGGCATGCAACCTGTACTTGATCTTGTTAAGCACAATTGTCATCCTGTGTTGCTGTTGATCTAGAAGATGTACTGCTCAGTTTTGGTAAATGACTCTTATTTTGGCTAGATGACTTTGATTTATTCTCGATGACACCAATTTTGGCCTATAATCACCTTGAGAAGAGGATTGACCTTTCCATTTATGGTTGGCAGCAAAAGTCAAATCACTTGTGTGCACAATAGACTATTTTTCCTGGATTACTCCTCTTGCAAGAGCATAGACACCAACTCCTCAAATATTAAGGCATTAGATTCCATTTTGTCCTAAGTTTGATGGTGCATGCAAAACTCTTGTATGAATTTGGCAAAGCATTTCAGATAATGTGCACCAATGAATCGCTAGATATAACCTCGTCCATACTATATCTCCCTTACTCGTATGTTTAGACTTTAATTTCTTGCATAGATAAGCAGCTTATGCTTCATTATGCACTTGATATAAAGTTACAAGCATATCCCAAGCATCTTTGGCTATCTTACATGACCAAATGTGAGGAATCATACTCCTCTTGATTGATAGGACAAGCAATGCATGTGCCTGTATGTCTTTGCGATCCCATTAATCCTAGTCTTCAAGGTGGGGAATATGCCCAACACTTTCTTGTCTGATGGCTGCAAGTTTGCGGATAATAAAGATAAAGAAATGAATCAAGCTTACGAGAAGCTTTCATTGAGGGTTGATCCTCACAGACGCCTTCATTGATTTTTGATTGAGCTGCTCTCACTATTGCCTTCATGAATATTATGTTGCTCATCATTGTAGCATTACCTGTTAGTCATGGGAGTCAAAAAAACTTTTAAAACATGTGTCCTTTCTTGGCATATGCAAACCTCGACTGATTTGAAGATAGGTCGAATGATGGCACTGTTGCATGGTTGGAGGAGCAATTGTTTCTATTGAAGCGGATCCTCTAATTTTGCATAGCTTCTTGGGGGCATTGTACTCTTGCATGCCTTTATTAGTTTCTTCATTGCACTACTTGTCTTCATCATCATGAAAGAGAAGTTTTCTAGAAACCATTGTGGTCACCAAGTGTTGAGGACAAAATCCCTTAGCAGTAAAGCTTAGAAAAAAGGGTGATTACCAAAGTGATAAATGGAGACCGCATCTATGCATGAGGGGGTTGGGGGCTAAGAACTACCCCCTAACCATGCATTGCTGGAACAACTACATCACATACAAGGAAAAAGAGAAAGAATACCTAAAACAAAGGGGTTGCTAGAAGGCTAAGTATGCGGAAAGACTACCCAAAAAAAAGACATTTGGAACTCGCACGAAGAAGGCTCCATACAAAGATATAGGTGGCCAAGTACCCAACATTCTTCTCAACGTTCACTTTCCCCCTCATGAATGAAGATATCTTTATTATGTACCTGATTCCATGCTACTAGGCGTAATTGTGGTTGGCACTTAACCGTGTGTACAAACTTGGTCAAGACTTAATTCTTGGAAGGGGTGAAACAAAAACAGAAGGCTTATAGGGATCTTGCATAGGATGGTCTTTATTGGCTAGGTTCATGTCCTTTCTATAGGCTCATTTGCCTCTAGTATACATCTCTTGAACCAACAAAGAAACTAGGTAGTAGGAGGACTGATGCCAAAAAGTAAAGTCTTGCAATTCTTCCTAAGAGAAAGGGGAGATGGGAAGTTCTCGAAGTAAGTTCTTTCCCAAGGGACGGTGTCTTTGTCAAGTCTAATCCCAAGCAAAGAGAGGGGATCTAAAGTGAATGTGTAGGTTGGTAAGGAGAAGATGGGATGTTCCATAAGAGTCTACTTCCATTCTTCTGATAAGGCCATCATAATCATGAGCAATAATTTTGATCAAGGGCATGGTGGCATCTTCAGGAGTGGCTATTGGGTCGTGTTTCTAATATGGATCCCAATGGTACTCCAACTTGTCTATTCAAGATGGTCACAAGTCTAGTATTGTGTGTTCTAAGACCTCTTCTTGCAAATCACCATGCAAGAAGGCATTCTTTACATCCATCTGATGTAAAGACCATCCCTTTGATGCAACCATAGTAATGGCTGCTCTTACGGTTGCCATCCTTGCAATTGGGCTCATAATCAATGCCATATGTCTGTGCATACCCCTTGACAACTAATCTTGCCTTGTATCTATTCACAGAACCATCTGCATTGTGCTTGATCTTATAAACCCACTTACAACCAATTGCATTCTTGCCTTTAGAAAAAGGCACCAATTCCCATGTAGCATTAGCATCCAAGGCATCCATTTCTTCATCCATGGCTTTCTCCCATTTTTCATTTCCCATGGCTTGCTCAAAAGAAGTGGGTTCTGGTTCCTGTATCACTTTGACCATATAGGCATAGTGAATGGCTGTAAATCCATCATATTTCAGCCTATCCACAGGATACCTAACCCTGGTAGACCTGTGCAAAATAGGCTCACTTCTAGATGCTCTCAAAACATCCCTGGTCTTCCTTACTCCAGGTGTAACAACAGAAGGAATACCCAACTCATCATCAATGCTCTGTTCTGAGCCACTGGATTCGCCATCCACATAAGAGTGACCTGCATTCACATCAAACATGGACTGATCTACCTTCTCTTTTCCTTTTCGTGATACCTGCATACCACTCTCTGCATTGCTTTGAGGAGATTCTCCTGATCTCAATCTGCTTGTCCATGGTGAAGTATGTGAGCCACTGCTAGAGGACACTCCAGGTCCACTAATATTTTGTGATTGCTGCTGTGAATTCTGTGCAGCATTACCATTTTGTGTATCTACATCAATCATTACATTTACTGGTTTATACCAGCTGCTCATCTCATCAAAAACAACATCTCTGCTCACTGTGAACTTTCGTGTAGAAGGGTTATAGCATCTATACCCTTTCTGCTACAGAGAATAACCAATAAAGACGCACTTCTCAGCTTTTGGATCCCAACTTGGACCTCAACTCATCTGGCACATGGACATAGGCAATGCAACCAAAAATTTTCAAATGAGAAATATCTGGTTTCCTATTAGTATACATCTCCTCTGGCATCATGCCATGTATTGCTGCAGTGGGAGTCCTGTTCATTATATAAACTGCTGTAGCAACTGCTTCAGCCCAATAATAATCTGGTAGACCTTTTTCATTTAGCATAGCCTGAGATACCTCTCCAATATGCCTGTTTTTCCTTTCTGCAATTCCATTTTGCTGTGGGGTGTGACTGCATGAATATTGCTGCTTTATACCATGCTCCTGCAAGAACCTTGCAAACTCATTTGAGAGGTACTCTCCCCCTCCATCTGACCTTAGGCATTTTATTTGCAGGCCTATTTCTTTTTCAACCATAGCTTTGAAAGCTTTGAAGTGCCTAAACACTTCACTTTTCTTTTTCATAAAATACACCCAAGTTTTCTGCTGAAGTCATCAATAAATGTGACAAAATAGTGACAGCCTCCAATAGATGCAGCTTTAGTAGTCCACACATCAGAGTGGATTAATTCCAATGGCTTTTTACTCTCTTGAACATGCCTAGGAAAAGGTTTCCTTGCCTGTTTCCCAAATTGACAGGCTTCACAAACCTTGTGCATTTCTGCAACCTTGAATTTAGGCAATCCTGCAACAATATTTTGGGCTTGCATTGATTTAAGTCGCTGTATATTAACATGACCAATGTGTTTGTGCCAGATATCAATATCTGCAACTACACTGGTCCCATGTGCAAACATTGCTGCACTCAATTCAGGCATGTCCGCATCCAACGTAAACATCCTGCCCTTCTTCTTTCCTTTTGCTATCAAGCGACCGTTATTTTTCATATCCTCAACAAAGCATCCATGAGGATTAAATCTAACCTGCAAGCCTTGCTCAACCATTTGACCAATAGAAACCAGGTTCTTGGTGATGTTCGGGACATGAAATACATCGGACAGGTATTTCTTTTTCCCATCCTGCATAAACAAAGGAATTTTACCAATCTGCACAATAGGATGTGCAATATCATCACCAGTCTCCACAAATCCTGGCTTTTCCATTTTCCTTGCATCTTGCATCCATTCTGCATGACCTGTCATGTGGTTTGACGCACCTGAGTCAACATACCACACATCATTTCGTTCTTCTGCACTTGTCACAGAATTGGTCATATGCTGCACCATAAATAGATGCTCATTTCTGTCATCACCCTACCTACTAGAAGATGCATAATTGCCTTGCTATAATTTTCCATTCATAATGTCATTCTGCTTTTTATAGCAATCCTTAGCCATATGACCCATTTTGCCACAATAGTAGCATTCAACATTGCTGTTTGCATTTTGGCCTCTTTGCCATCCACCACGGCCTCTTTGGCTCCCCCTACCTCTAGAGTTACCATGTCCTCCTACATAGGACTGGTGACGTGCATGACAAAAGGGGGAGGGGGAGGAAAGAAGCTTCATTTTGAAAGCTAAAATTATTTTGTGGGAATTGATCCTACTATGTATGGGAAGATGCTAGGAAGCCTCATTTACATGACCATTATGAGGCCCGACTTGAGCTATGCAATCGTTCTTGTTAGCCAGTTCAAGCAGAAGCCAAGAAAGCCACATTTGGATGTAGTCCAAAGGATACTATGGTATGTGAAAGCCACTATAAGGTATGGATTGTTCTATGAGTTTGGGATATCCACTATGGAAAACTAAAATAGGGGCTTCCTTTAAATGGTTTTGATGTTCACACAGTAGGCCTGATGAATGCTATTCACTCATCTTTTTCCCCTTATTTTTTTAGCACTGCTTAGAGGTAGCGTTATAGTGGAGGATGACATGCTTTCATGAATCTCCCCGTATAATTTTCTTTTAAATTAATTAAGTTGTGTGTTCCAAATAATCACCTTTTAATAGCTCCCTAAAACAATTGTATGGTTTCTCTTTTGCATCCAAAAGCTTTTTCTCATATCACTCTACTAGGAGGCAATGTCCATGTGCACTTGTGTGCTCTTTTTTTTTTAATGTCATCACAAAATGACCGCTAAGAGAATATATACCAAAAAGAGCAACAAAAGCCCACCACTCATACAACCAATGTAGGAAGTACGACCAAGCATCTAGTATCACTCATACAATCAATCTAGGAAGTACTACCAAGCATCTCATTTCTCATCGAGCAAACAATCAAAGGACCTAATAAGCCCAAGTGTTCGCTCCCAACATTGTTCAAGAGAGCATGATCTCTGAAACTTGAACAACATATCATTTGAACACCTCCAAATGGCCATGAGTGATGAGCACTTGCTACATCTCTAAGTTGGGAACCACATAACCGGCTAATTGACAATCTCCAAACAAGATGAAGGGCTTCTTATAAGAACATGCTACACCTTACAGTTGAATAATAAAACCTCTCTTCTACCAGATTTCGTGTTATAAGAATCGAGCTCTTCATTTCAAACAATAGGTACATAATACAAGATGAGTTCTTTTAAAGAGCCACTCTTCCTAGCATCTCCAATCTTTCCACCATTTATGTGTGGAAGGTTGAGTATTCGTGGACCACCATCCATTAGCTACTTCCATGCAGCACTTTCTCAATCAGCACCACTCAATGCAAACTGAGCCTAAATTGTATTCTTCAAAAACTATAAATTTTTCCTCCATAGAACCAAGACATATTGAGATTTAGTCTAGTTAGTAGTGAGGGACTTGTCTTGAACACTTGGAGCACTATTGACAGTCTTTTTCCCTTGCCCCTCTATTGACCCCTCTTTCACAAAATTGGTTAACATTTTCCTGTTTTTGTTAATGTGTCATTCACGAATTTTTAGTCCAAAATAGTGTGAGAATGAGGCCATGACATTGGTAATTGAAATAACAACTAGTAAACCAGATAGATATAATGCCAGTAATTTTCAAAAGGGGAGATTTGGGGGGCCTTTGGAGAAGGTAAAAGAAAAGTTACATTCTAGTTGGATTGTTCAAGCCAATACATTCACGACACAAGCTCAAATTCCATTTAAGATTCAAATTTGAACTTCAGAGCGAGAATTAGAACTCTAATACACCTTGTCCAAACTAGACCAATATATAGATATCTTTTGATGATATGATTCTAAAAATATACAATTCGATAAATTTGGGCAATTCTAGCTATTTGTTTTCCATGGCCACCAAAGTTGCCCTCCAAAATACCCATGAACTTTTTTTAAATGTTAAGAACCTCCTTACAAGGCCCTTTTGAGACCTCAAATCTCCCCTAATGGACACTACCAATAGTACCGATAGAACAATTGGTGGTAATAGGCTATATACTAACATGCTATTTAACTACTACTAGATGTGCTTGTATAAAATTGATGGATTTCATTGCTAAAGCTAACCTTAGGTTGTGTTGATTTTGTGACCTACATATAATGGCTTATCAACCCATACATGGGCATTGTTTTTGTCTTTAAAGCTTCCAAATTGTTTTCTTGATTTATGTTTCCAATATAGGTCTTAAGTTTTCAACAAAAAAAAAAGTGTAGTTTTCAATATAGGTTTTAAGTTTTCAAATTTTTCTTTAATTAGTGTAGTTTGTCAATTGTGTGCCTCACTTATGTAGACCTTAATCAACACACATATAGATGAAAATATTATTGTTTTGACCATGAGGGAAGAGAAGAACAAGGATGGTTATGAGAAAGAACATACATAGAACAAAATGCATTAACTGACAAGATAGTAATTTAATAAAGATAGTTACAAAATGCACTATGAACTTACTACTTTCACGATAAGAAGATTCGATCTTTTGTTGTGGGGCATGTGCTAGATAGATCCACCTCTCATGAGCTCTTGCTTTTCCAAGCTTCTCCTTTGCCAAGGGTTAATCCTCAAGCAATTTTTGTAGTACCCTTTTGCTTGTTTTCCATTCTTTTAAGATTGGTGCATCACCCTAGTGCTATGATAATTATTTGCAAATGGTATAAATGATGCCCCAATACCAAACATATCTAAAGCATATACCTCACATTGACTAAAATTCTTAAATAAAAAACTTCTCCTCAAGTCTTTAAGGTCATGAACTGCAATAATACAAGTTGACTTCTCTTCCAATCCTACATACTCAACCATCCCTTCCTCCAAAATTTGCATGGTTATTGACTTTAATTTAGCAAGAAGCATAGTAATTATTTATTTCATATCAATTTACCAATTATATTTAACATTGATCAATGTTCTTAATATATTGCTACAATCAGACAAAAATTTTGATCTCCTTCTAGGAAACATTGATGATAATTTTCACCTATCAAGGCACACCATTAGAAATGCCTTCTATTCCAATAAGGGGGTTCTAATGGTATGCCTTGACGGTTCAATGTTGGGCCAAAAAGAGACCTTGATTTTTTGTCATTTTGGCCATATATTAAAACCATGGATCATTGTTAAAGCCAATTGGTTAGGTGTGAAGGAAGGAATTACTATGCTTCTTGCTAAATGAAGCTGATAGACCTATCCCTTTTGGATGTAGCGATGTTGACTTCGAGTTGTATGGTGGCAATTTTTTATCTAAAAACTTCAATCACTATGAGCTGCACCCTTTGCATATCTTTGGGATTGGAGCATCTCTCATAGCACTTACAAACCATCATTATAGCACTAGGGTGATGATCCAATCTCAGAAGCATGGGAAACAAGACATAAGATACTCTACCAATAGCACTAGGGTGATGATCCAATCTCAAAAGCATGGGAAACAAGACATAAGATACTATACCACTTGCTTGGAATTAATATTTGATACATTTGGCCAAATTTTGTTCTACCTCCAAAATCCTTTAGTAAGTACAAGGGTTGGATGCTTACTTGGTGCATAACGATGCAACATGACAATAATGCATGATAATGCTACATGAAAGGGTGCAACAAGATATTATTCTTGCTGATGCTACATGATACATATACAATCTATTCCAAGAAGATTCTAGGAAAGTAGCCTCAAAAGTGAGAAAAAATCTATCATCTCATTGTAACAAACATATGTACAAAGAATTTGCCTTGTATTACTAGTCCCTCAAGGTTTAGAGCAAGGTTTATCTCTTCATTGGGCCATGTAGCCAACCCCCCCTATTTGGTGGCTTATTGTGGCTACTACAATGAATTGTACCTATTGCCAAAGCACCTTGATTGATTGTATTTTTTTTGGCAATTCATCCCCTTCTAGGCCTTCTAAGGCAATGGTCCCATTACAAAGCACCATCTGATTTCGTACTATCCAACCCTTATGCAAAGGAGGTTTTGGTTCCTTGCTCATAGTGGGAACATTATATAGTAGCATGAGCATGCTATCTTCGAATGCTATTTTCTTGATATGGTGGCCATGCCATTTCCTTTCAGCTCCTATAGATTATGCTTTGTGTGCCAATTCATCAATATTGGACAATTTTTCTAATAGTTTTTGTAGGGCTTTTTCTTGTCCATTTTATGCTAAGCAGTAACCTTAGACATGACAAATAAAATTTCACTGGTACCACTACTTCTAGGCCGAATGCTAGCTAGATTATAGCATGGTTTGTCATTGCCTCAAATGCCATTCGATAGGTCCAAAGTTCCACGTGGAGCTTGTGGTCCCAATCATTTCAATATTTTTTCGCAATTTTGTGAAGAAATTTGAGAACTTTATTCATGAATTCCACTTGACTATTCGCCCTTGGATAATACGCTGTCAATTTCTTGTGATAGATCAAGAATAATTTATCATAATTTCAATAGCCAAGTTGATAAAGTGAACTTTTTGGGCCAAAATGGTTTCAATGGTAAATCTAATCTACAAAAGATATTAGCATATAGAAACGCTTCTACTATGTACCTGCTATTCTTTGGATGTGTTGGGAGTTTGATTGGGATGATGAAATCCAATCCCCACTTTTGGACATCGGTAGGCTTCAATGGCATCTATTGGAAATTTGGCCTCCCTATCCATTAGCACCTAGCCCTAGGGCATGCATCATACTTTTGGTAGTGCCTCGTGACAACTGCATATATGATGCCCTACGATAGTCTTAAACTTAGAATTTTCTTACTGTCACATCAATGAAAAAATGACCTCTCGCCACAATACGATGGGATTTTTCCATGATAATTTCTTTCCTATGGAAAGACACACCATCAAAGGATCATATTCCTCCCTTGTCGGTATAGGTGGCCAATAATTGGCATGTATTTCTAGGACTTGATTTCATTACTTCACCATTCATATATGGATACATCTTCAAAGTATGTGGATGTGGTGAGGTATTGCATGACTCTCTTTGTGCTTATCCTTGTAGATTGACATAGTGAATAGTCTTGCATCAGGAGACAATCATCTATCCCTTCTTTGGATTTCTTATCATGGATGCAAACCAACTAATCAATGCCACATTAAGATGAACTAATCTTTTTAATGATCTTAAAATTTAATCCTTGTAATAATAGCATCCGTATGGTCAACCTTGTCATCATGATTATTTTATTTCTTTGATAGGCCAATGTGTGGTGGTTCACATAGTAGATGAATGGGCACACCCAAAAAACAGTTTCAAAACTTTTGATAATTTATATCATTCCTAGGCCCTCCATTTTAATATTCAATTAATTTATCTTTGCCATTGGGAAGATTTGGCCTGCATGAAAAATGGAGAATTCCATGTTCATGGAGTATGACTAAGCTAGAATGGACCCAATTGCCATCCTTGATGCATCCACAGATACATGAAAGATTGTATTCAAATATTGATTTTAGAGTAGTCACACTTTTACTATCATCACCTTCAAAATCTAGAATGATTGTACTCGATTGGCATTCCATTCAAACTTTGTATCTTGCCTTATGAGTTATTGTAGGTGTTTGGCTACACCTACCCCTAAAAGAGCTAGAGGATATTGAGGAGGGGCTTCATCACTTAAAAACTTTAAATCTTTGCATATGGGCTTGCATTCATATATCACTTCTATGAGGCACTTAAATCTCCATGTTTCAATAGTTAACATTGTTAATTACATGCTAGCAGGGGGCGAATGTGCCAACACATGCACCTAGTTTATCCATCCATGTATAAATACGCCTTGTGCCTGAACACTTTGCCTAGAATGTTCTCTATGAAGGGAGTGGGAATTGATGTTTGATTGTTTTTTCATTGTGCTTTTTGTAGATCACAAACTGATAACTAGCGATTCTTCTTTGGCACAATTCTGATTGAAAACAACTAATCACTTCTACTTAACTCATAGATGAATCTTGACCTTAGCTATTTATCTATTTTGTCCTTCACCTACCTGGCATAGTGGGGTTCCCTTCAATACCTTTGGTGCCGAATTGGATTTGCATCTAGAATTAGAGGGATTTGGTTTTGGATCAATTCAATGGTACCTCCTCCAAACTATTTATTCCCATGTGAATACGTTTTGCACTCTAGAAAGACTTTTGGGCATGGTCTAGGAATTCTATATGGTGGGTTTTTATATCAACTTTCATTCTTCTTGGGAGCCTACATTGACTTCAAAGAATCTGTTTGGAAAGGCCATCTTTGGCTCTTTGTCATACATTGGAATTTTTATCACTACCTTCATTGCATCAATGTTCAGCACAATAGATTGCCCTCTATATCTGATCCATATGCCTCGTCCACTTCTAGTCAATGTGGCTTGTTTTTATTCAAGGAATTTTTCTTTTCCATAACCACCTTGGCCCCGTCCGCCATATCCTCCCAATTCCATGCAAATATTAAAATGTGATGGATTCAATTTTTTTGACTTGAGCCATTATTGGACCTCCTTGGAGATGATGTTGACCTCAGAGCCTCCATCAATGAGGACTCCTTTCACTACATCTCTGGCACATGCAGCAAGAAGGCTTACAAAGGTGACCTTGTTGGGAATTATTCCCTCCTGCCGCATTTGACTAAAGAGTTGAAAGGTTTCCCTGGTTCTGCTTTGCTGAGCATATGCTGCAATAATCACAGTCCACGAAATTACGTTTCACTCAGGTAAACCGTCGAATGCCCTCCGTGCTTCCACAATAGAGCCACATCTTCCGTACATATGGACAAGGGTAGTCCCAACCACAACATCGGAATCCAGGGCACTGTCTACGATGTGAGCGTGCATCTGCTTGCCTTCAGGCAGTTCTGTGTGATAGTTGTAGGCAGACAAAACGTAGACATATGTTGCTTTATTTGGGATCGTTCCTTGCAAAAGCATCTGGTCAAAAACTTCAAGCCCAACTTGGCACTGTCCCTGCCAGCATACTCTCTTACGTAAAAGTTCCACGAAGGCAAATGCATGTGATGGGTGCCGGTAACAGAGGGTAATCCATGCTTTGCAGCTCCACAAGTGTCAAACAATCGTGGAGAAAGGAAAGGCAGCTTTCTGAGGATGGTAAAGGAGATTTGGATCATGGGTGCACTTGGCGGCGCAAAAGGCTGTGCCGAGACCCATGAATGCGTCGGAGCTCCACATCTTTCTGCCCAATTTTTTGGCACTTGTTTACGAAAGTCCAACGCATCCTACTGATCCAAGTCTATCAAAGACCTCCTTCACGCCTAGAAGTGCATTGCACTGTGCAGTATTGTTACTTTTGTTTTGTTTTGAGAGTCGGCTTTGCCTGACTGAGGACCCTTGATGCAAGAGAGTAACAATAAATAAGGCAAGGGAAAGAGTTCTCCATGAGATGTGTGGTGGGTGCACGAGGACCTCCCCGCGTCTCACTGAGGCTGGGGAGGTTGCCATTCAGCATTTTCTCGCTTAAAGGGAAGCACGTCCCTGCGAATCTGGATTGTGCACCTCCTGCAACTTGCTTTGCAAGTCCCTAGCACTTGGGAATGAAGGCCCATCTTGGCGGTTTTAGAAAATGATGCTCCATTTTACCAGTTCAACCAGTCCAGTGGTGGAATGCTGAGCTAGAATCTGGAAAATCCAGGCAGCTAGGGCAGTAGTCTACTGCCAGGAAAGTGGCATCACTGAGCATTTTAGAAGCACGGGGCTGTAAAAGGATCATGCTAGTAGGGCTCCCCAAGCACCACTCGCTGGCACAGGGAGGCGCCTCACACTGGAGGATGCATCTCCACCGTCCGATCAACTAACCTTCTAGATCAAATTGAAGGTTAACGTCCACCCGCACATGGTAACATCAATTTAAAACTCAACGAGCAACCTCCACATCAGCTATTCCAAGCACGGAACATGATGCGGGACAAAATTACCTTTCACCATGTGGTACAAACTGTCACATGTCAGACCCGACGTGCCATGCCATCTGGACACCACGTGGTCTGACCACACAGTCTCTACCAATGTGGACTCTAAAGCTCAAATGCCGTTTTACCCCGATTTACCCCCTCCCAACGGACCTCGATGATTGAAAAGTGCCTTGCTTGCACTTTCCCGATTGGAAAGTCACCGAGAAATGTAGCTCGCGGCCTGCCAACTGCTTGCCACTTTCCTCGGGCTTCCCTCCCAAGAAAGTGCTCCCAAGGCACTTTCCCTCCAACAATGCTAGCTTCCATGCCTAAGCTAGGCTGAGACACATGGCAGCCAAACCCTCCTTTCTCGAGGATTGCCACTACTCTGTGATGTTCAGAATCGGTGGACATGACGTTCAGAAACAGGTCCATTAGAAGGCTATTGGCTATTGTAGCCTGCCAGCCTATCTTGGGGGAGGGTCTTTTGATTATCTTACTATAGAAAAGGTCTCGTATGGAGTGCCATTGTAGCGGTTGAGGGATAAGGGGGCCAGACTCCCTCAGACATGGACCAGCTTGAATGGGATTTAGCCATATCACTCGCATGTTCAAAAATAGGTCCATTAGAGTTACCACTCATAGCGTTGACCATTGCAACCAAAAGAATACTCATTGCAAGTAGCTTCTCTTCAATATTTGAGGCATAGTGTTCCTCTACCCCTTGACATACACACTTGCATTCCTTCTTGATCGTACCTTTACCCATTGGTATTCACAATCTCTTTCCCTCTTGGGTTATTCTTCCCCCTGTTCATGAAGCAATTTAGCACCCTTGATCCATTTCTATCGCACAACATCGCATTGATAACAAGAACCTCTTTGTTCCAAATCATAGTTTCGATCATTGGGATTGTTGATGCAAGTGGTGTGGCCATAGGTTGTTGGTCCAGAACTAGACTCTAGAAGAACTTGGTGTAGTTGGAATTTTTGCTTCAATGCTTGGCTAATCTTCACCACCATCTTCTTTTCTTCACTCAATCAAAAGTGGGGGTGTTTGGTTTTCGATAGTTTAGACTGAGCTGGAACTTTTGATCTAATGACCACCTTTGAATCCAATTCAGTGAGTACCATGCTTACTTGAGGTGTGCAATCATCATTTTTGCATGCTTTTTCTAGCATTTCTAGTTTCTTGTTCCATAGTTGACATTGGATTTTTTGGTGCCCTTCCCTCCCATAGGAGTAGCACATGATAATATTCATCATAGTTCATTTGCCTTGATAGAACGTCTTTGTCTCTTGCTCTACTTGATGGACTTTGGTAGCCTACTTGCTTTGTTGTACCAACAATGTCTAGTGTTGTAGCTCGGACCATTGCAAACGTTACAAAATCAGCTCAACTGACACTCATTTCCTATGTGGCCATTCATCTTTCACTTGTAGCACAACCAGGTCTCTCCAGGCTGCCTTGAATGCCAGTCTCTTTCAATAGCTTCTTGAGCCTCTCCTTTTTCATCTTGGTGTCCTTTTTGACCTCCTTTTTGCCTCCTTTGTCTTCATTGCTCCCCACTTCTTGGATAGTTTGTCTTCATCTTCCTTCAAGGCTTTGTTCCTTTTTCTAGCACAATCACTTGGTTCAACAATTTGTCATATTTCTTTATGGGTTGTGTTATCTCCATGTTGTCTAGGTTGGATCCAAGAGTCACAGGCCACTCATTAACCAAGAACTCAACACCATTTTGTCTTGCATGTTGGTGAGCTAATTTGTGAGCACCTTCATCTCAACTGTGAAATCATACACATCTTCGCCCTTTAGTTGGTGGAGATTGTTGAGTTCAACAATACATCCTCCTTGTTGGATTCATGCTAGAACCTTTTCAAGAAGATGGCATTCAAGCTCTCCCACATTGTGAATTGCACATCATGGTAGAAGTTGTACCATTTGATGGATTTCTTGGAAAATGTAGGATTGTCAGTCCTCAAATAATTATCAACATGGGATCAATGATTTTTTGCCTTGGTCTCGGTGAATTTTTAGAACTTCATTTGTATTCTTGGCCCTCATTCTTGATTTGGAATTCTTTGTGAAGTGAGTTTGATTCCTGCTTTAGTCTTCCTTGTGAGGGTGATTATGAGGATTCCCTTTATTGTCCTTGCCAAAACTGGCACAACCATTGTAGCCAGAGTTTCTTGACTCTCTTGTTCAATCCCTTCATCCTCTTGGCATTTGTTGCTAGTGATGGTGAACTAATCATAGTCTACCCATGTTCCTCTATCAAGGATTTTTCTCCTTGACTAATGGCTACTAGCCTTCTTCTTGTTTGGGTGTACCAGCAAATAGTTTCTCTTTATTGTGACTACTCAGTTTTCTTTTGTCTCTTTTATTTGGTAGCTCCATCATTTACTGCACTTGAATCACTCACACTCTGTTGGCTTCTCCATTGCATGTGATTTACACTCCCCAATTGGATAACCAAATGTTAACACCAAATGCATAGATCCATGCACTAGTTTGATCTACCATCCTATGGCCTAGGTGGTGTTTCATTTTTGGATGGCCACTGAGTGGTGTTCTTCTTTGAGTGATAGTGGATCAAGTGTAGAGAACACAAACCATGGAGCACAATGGTACAAGCAATTGAACAAGAGAGAGGGAGGGAGGGAGGGAGGGAGGGAGGGAGGGAGAGGGAGAGAGAGAGAGAGAGAGAGAGAGAGAGAGAGAGAGAGAGAGAAGAGAGAGAGAGAGAGAGAGAGAGAGAGAGAGAGAGAGAGGGGGGGGGGAGGGAGGGAGGGAGGGAGGGGGAGAGAGAGAGAGAGAGAGAGAGAGAGAGAGAGAGAGAGAGAGAGAGATAGAACACCTAGTCATGTGCCTTTGCCACGGACTAGGACCTGAAGTCCTATGTGTTGATACTAGGGTGTGGCCATGTACGACAACAACAATTAAGTTTGGGAGGTCCAAAGGTCTCAAAGGATTGAAGATGAGTGCGCAGACCACCACTTATTGGAGGACTCATCACTAACATGTCCACATAGTTGAATGCCGACACAGGGATGCACATCATAAGGATGACTATGCTAGTGATGAGCGACCCAAGGGTCTCAAGTTGGCAACTATCAAGGTAAGACCATCTACTCCAACCAAGGTCAATCTTTAAAAATTCAAGGGAATCGAAGTTGAAGATCCATACAAAGTTTTCTATGACTTTATCACATTAATGGCGAAGATCCATAGAGAGTTTTTTGCAAGTAGGGAACTGAAGATGAAGATCCACATAGCCGCTTGTTGCAGAGTTTTCCACGAGCTTATCACAAGAATATTCCCTTATACACTAACCAAGGTGGTGCAATGCTCGTCTAATCAATTCCCAATTGGTTACTTCAAAGATTGGCAATAAATGTCCGAAGCTTTTCTTAAAAAGAGCAGGAGATCAATAAGGAAGACATCCGCACCAAGCATTATGACTCGAAGCAGAAGGGGCATGAGTCTATTCAGGATTTTGTGCCCAAAATGCGAGTTTTGATTAATCAACTCAGTGCACTACTAGATGACAAGTCATTGTGCACATGGTTGACTATGGGTTGTACTCAAATTGACCTTAGGTCCCCAAAAATAGTCAATCCGACCAAGATAAGTAAAGAACTATTGAAGCAAGTTGTTGCATCAGAAAAGAGAAAACTTGCCAAGAAGAAAAACCAAGAAAAAGATAGAGGCGGCGAGTGATGAATAGGATGCCTCATGAAATCTAGATAGGTTGAAATCAACATTGAAGAAGGATCTCAAAGAGATGGGTTTTCTAGAGAAACTAAGCTAAGGCTAAAGCATGTAAAGAAGATCTCATGCATGCATGGGTGAGAAAGTGGGCTTGATCACAACTATGGATGGAGGCTCTCACCTCCACGTGAGTTCAAGGGTTTAGAAGGAGGTTGCAGGGTTTGAAAGAAGACATGGTTGAGAGAGCTATCTAGGAGTTCTAGGGTTTAGAGGGGGTTGCAGGGTTGAGGAGTGGAGAGATATTCTCTGTTGTGACTTCGAGGGGTATTGAAGAGGAGGGACAAGGGAGGAGAAGGAGGGAGGAGGGAGGAAGAAGAAGAAGGAGGAGGGGGAGGGAGAGAGGGGGAGGGAGGAGGAGGCGCAAGAGGAGGAATCCAAGGTTGGAGAGCTAGTCTCCTTTGTGACTTTAAGGGGTAAGGGTTGAAGAGGAGGGGCACAGAAGGAGAAGGAGGGAGGAGGGAGGAAAAAGGACGAGGAGGAGAAGCGAGAGGGAGGAAGGAGGAGGAGGAGGAGGAGGAGGAGGAGGAGTGCAAGGGTAAGGGCATGCTAGAACACAATAGTGTAAGAGAGCATGGATGCATTGGGATGTCAATCACATCAACACAATAGTGAGCTTGAACACTGAACCCCAAAGAGTGGGACCTTCATTCCATCAAGAAATATGTATCCATGTTGGACTCTATACAATCCATAGGTACCTCCGGGGTGGGACCTCTTTCTTAGGAGAACTTTTGGACAAGACTCGGGACCTTTTGGTTCTCTACACAAAGTTGGGGGACCTCCAAAAGTGTAGGCTTTTAGTGTTTCTCTCTCTAGATTTAGTATTTCTCTCTCTAGATCTTGATTTTGCAAGTATGATTGAATCTTTTCTAGAGAGGATTTTGGCTATCCTGATTCTTAAAGATTCATCATACCATCTTTCAAGCTCAAGATATTACAAGCAGAGTGTTGCCACTACTCTACATACACAATGATCTCATCGTTGTTTCTCTAGACTACACTTATGGCCCTTGTTGCCATAGGGTTAACAACTCCCTCGAACCAATTTGACTACCCATCCTTGGTTTATGGTTGAGTCTATAGATGATGTGTTGCTGCAGTAGTTTTTACCCAATGAGTATGGTAAAGATGGCATCAATGATAGATGGATTGAGCTTGTTGTTGATCTTTTCCTTGTAATCCATGAACATCGTAGATTGTTTGCTTAGTTTTTAAGATGCGAGTGTCAACCATTTCTTCACACATACCGCCCTTGAAGAGATATGGCTCTTTGAAAGAGGCAACTGGTTGTTTGAGCACCTATCTGTTGATTTGGGTTGAAACTGAGGTTGGGTAAATGGTCATCAATGGTGAGGGACACCTCTAGGATTATTGCTGAATCTTCACTATATTTTGCACTCTCCTTGAGTGTTTTATCATAACTACCTTGCATATGTGATGCATGTTTGTCCAAGGATCTGATGAGTGTTTCTTGGCTTGTCCATTTGATCTTGGAGTTTTTATTGATTAGCGGCCAATTGCGAGGAGCATCTACCTTATTTGGATCATGATGATTGGATCCCATTGGTAGCGATGATGACATGATACCGCATCAAATGTGGGATTCATTCGAAAGGAAGATGGATCTTGTAAGTATTCAAGGGGTACTTTTCTTTAAGTAGCTTTGGTCTACACCAAGCAGGTTGAGGCTCCAATTTGTTGCTTATGTCTGGAGTGATTTGTGCTTGGCAAATATTCATTGAAATTCCGAAGAGGTCCCATCCTCCTATCCCAAGGAATTGTTGCAATAAGGGTAGGAGTTTGGATACTACTCAAAGAGGGGGACTTCCCAACAAGCACTCATATAGAAGTATTGCACTAGGCTTTAACTGTATGAGATTTGCATGCACTGAGAGATAGAACACATGTCTCTCTCTTCATCCATCTACTAGCATAGCTCTCAGAGAGGCTTTATGCTTACTGGCTTGGTCCAATCAAGACCAAATACTGCATGTAACATCTTGATTTGCAAGTGCCCATTGAATAAGTATTCTTCTTCAAGGTGATCCTCTTACAGAAGGACTGCAACAAGCTCTTGGTATAATGTGGTGATGCCCTGTAGTAATAGATCTTGTGCTGACTCCTCTGCATCATCATCAGCTTGACTTAATAGTTGAAGTTCCATCTTGGAAATTATTGCCTTTTGATTTTGCAACTCTATGCACATTTATACTTACCTAGTGTTGAGGTGTATGCAAGCTTTAGACTATTGAATTGTTGAGTTGCTTTTGGTTGCCCCGACAATTGATCATTAAGCATGCAGAGTTGGAGTATCTCTTGTTCTTGATCATCTAGTTCTGCTTTGGCATTCACAAGTGTCTCCCTTGATGCTATGCATTCCTTCTCTAGTGCTTGAATTTGATGCTTACCTTCTTTCAAGCTGTGTTGCAACTCATTGTTTATGTCTATTGTGGCATCAATCTGATCCTCTTTAAGTAGCAGGCTTTTGTTAAGTATACCAGTTATTTTTTTAGATAATCACAAGAGACTTGCATTTGGGAGAGGGTAACTCAACCTCTTTCTTTTTTCTCAAGGCATCAAATAGCTGTAGGTGTTTTTCCTTGAGAAAAATTGTTGCTTGCAAGGCATCCTTCCTACTTTCTACTACTAGAGCATTTCGTACAAGGGGCTATTGCTAAATTTTCTCTACCATGCTTTCGTTGAGTTTATGAATTTTAGTCTCGACACTTTGCAACTTGATTTGGAGTGATGGGATCATCCATTTTTTCATTTCTCTTTGTTGCTAATTTGATGCCATGCTAGCAAATAAGTATGACCATTGTTGTAATTGCTGACTATGATGTTATACAATCTAGAATGTGCTATTGCCTTGCTTGTATTGGTCATATGGTTTGTTCCCATATGACCATGCAGAATCATGATCCTTTTCCTGAATGGTAGTCTATTGTAGAGTGTCACCAGGGACATTTTGCAGTTGTGTCTCTAAAGCAATAGAGTCGTCAATGTTGTTGACTTGTCATTCTTAAAGAGGCACACTATTTGGCTCACTCATTGTGTGGCATGGTTCCCTCTTGGATTTCTTCCCTTGAGTCCTTCTATTGCAATAATAATTCTGAACTCAGTTGCAAGATTCTTTGGTAGAGTTCCACATTGTCATTCCCTGGAATTTGTTTGGATTGTCGTCCATCCATGTCATCTACATTGAGAGTAGATGGAGGATCTAGTTCCCATTCTGGCGATAATATCAATTTTTCTAAGTCTTCTATATCTTGTGTTGAGAGGGGTGCAGAGGCTTCCTTTTGCTATATTGCAAACCCAATCATAACAACCAATAGATGGGTAATGTATCTTTTGCCATTATATGTCATGGATACATAATTGGTCAGTAGCAAGGATATTTGTTGAGCCCAATCTTGTAGTTTTTACATAATTGGTCAGCAGCAGCAAGGATATGCGTTGACACCAATCTTGTACTTTCTCCTTGCCAAGGATGAGTTCCATGCGCTAAGAGTGCCATGTGCCAATACTGCATGTTTCTTTTGTGAGTTTTTGATGCATTTTACTCTTTTTGTGATGAGGGGTATGTGTCATGTGATTGCTCTCCATCCATTGTGTCCATGCTCTCTTACACTATTATGTTCTAGCATGCCCTTACCCTTGCACTCCCTCCTCCTCCTCCTTCCTCCCTTCTCCTCCTCCTCCTCCCTCCTACTTTTCCCTCCTCCTCCTCCTTTTCCCTCCTCCTCCTCCTCCTCCTACCCCTCTCTTCCTCCTCTTTCTCCTCCTCCTCCTCCTCCCTCTCCCTTCTTTTCCTCCCTCCCCCTCCTCCTCCTCCTCCTTCCTCCCCCTCCCTCCTTCTCCTCCTCCTCCTTCTTCCTCCCTCCTTCCTCGTTCTCGTCCCTTGTCCCTCCTCTTCAATCCTTACCCCTCAAAGTTGCGCAAGAGACTAGCTCTCCAATCCCCAACCTTGGATTGTTCACAAAACTTGTAGCCCCCTATGACCCCTAGAACTCCTAGATAGCTCTCTCTGTTAAGAAGGTAAACCTAGTGTTGAAAGGGGAGGACCCACAACTAGTATTCATAATAGATATCCTCACCCCAAACAAGGAGAGTGCTTTAATTGCCCTCCTTCAAGAGTACAACCACTGTATTGCTTGGAAGTACACAGATATGAAGGGTGTGCCCGCTGAAGTCGTGCAGCATGTGATACCCATGCTAGATGATGCCAAGCTAGTGCACCAGCTTCCCTACACTATGAATCCCAAATATGTGCTTATAGTGAGGGAGGAGATCCAAAAACTCATAGATGTATGTTGTCTCTGTGCCAACATGGACTTAGGTAGTACAGAATGTGTGTGTAGAGTAGCGACAAAGCTCTGCTTGTACTTGCATAAGTCTAGGAATAATCTCTCTTAGGAATCCTTAACATTCATCTCCAACATGCAACTCCTACATGCATGTTCTACATGCAAGTTCTACATATGATTCCTACATGCACTTTGTGCATGTAAGTCCTACATGAAAGTCCTACATGCAACTCCTACATGCAGGTTCTACATGCAATTCCTACATGAAAATTGCAACTCCTACATGCAACTTCTATATGCAAGTTCTACATGTAGAGAGAGAATGTCTTACAATTCCTACATGCAGAGAGAGAAGCTCTCCAACTTGTATAAATACCCCATAATGGAATAAATCCCCCACTCTTAGGGGCATTGTGTTGAGTTCTACTTTGGTATTCCAAGCAATTGTTCTCTCCAAGTGTCCATGATTCCTTGCACTCCACATCCAAAAGCATGTCCTAACCTTGCAACTCCTCCCCTCTCCTCCAACCTTACAACTCTCCCCTCTTCTCTAACCTTGCAACCCAACTCCTCCTCCTCCTCCTCCTCCTCCCTCGTCCTCCTCCTCCTACCCCCTTCTTCTCCTCCCTTCTCCTCCCTCCTCCTCCTCCTCCTCCCTTTTGCTCTTACACCTTCTTGCTCTCCCACTACTATGCTCCCCCGAAACCCTTAGTCCCTCAACCCTTGACCTCCATGATCAAGAACAAATTAGGCTATGTAATGGTCACCAATGCGTTAAGCTTGCAATTTTGAACATTTCACCTTTTTATAGAAGAGCGATTTGAGCTAACCATGAAAAGTTATGGCTCGGGAAGAGTTTAGGGTTTAACCCTAACCCTAAACCCATTCCTATAAAAACCCACTCCACCCCCTCATTATCCTTCTTCCACATCTAGCATCCATCCTCTTACCCATTCTGAGCCCTACACAAGACCCTCCTCCCTCTCCATCGACCACCACCCTACTCCTATCCTCATTGGTGAGTCATTTCTAGCCCTTCTCATAGCGATAACATAACCAACCACCCACCATCCATTCGCCCTCAACAATCCTCAACAATCCGTCAAAGTTTTTTGTCCATCAAGTTTCCACCACCACCACCCTTCCACCCCCTTGCCCTCCCTCCACCACCCCCTCAACACCCCCCTCCCCTCCTCCACCACACCACCCCCTCTCTCTTCGTTCCCCCCCCGCTTCCACCACCACCACCCCCCTCTCCATGACCACCACCCCCCGCTCCACCCCCCCCCCTCTCTCCACCCACACCCCCTCTCTCCCCTCCCCCTTCACCCCCCCCCTCTCTCCACCCCCACCCCCCTTCTCCACCACAACCCCCCCTGCCATTCTCTGTGCACAACAGCGCTTTTGTATAACCAAGTGCTATGGGCTCTTCGATCAATCGCCCGCAAGGGCTGCTAAGGAGGAACCTATGCCTATGGATGACGATGATGTCCCTTCAGCACCCCCCTCATCCCCACTTGAAGATGTCCAATGGTAACGTGATCTGCAATCCTTTCGAGACTGCCCCCAATAGTGCCCTAATGCATCACTAGAAGACTCAGCTTGAAGGATCTCACCTCCACCTCTACGAAATCATGGAAGTTCATCCCTTCACTCAATTCATTGCCCAGTCCTTCAATGACTAGTGGTGGACCTATCCAAAGTGCACACGTGGCAGGTACCACCTTGCTCTTGATGCGTCAATTCACATCATCAACTCTGATGCCGGCTTCCTTTAACCCCATTAGCGAATTCCTTTTTTAAAGAAGGAGCAAATTTGGTGCTTCTACATAGCACACACATGACCAATAGATACACCCTCTTTACATCCCCGTGGGACTACTATGGACCTGGGCCACTTATGGGAGCTCCAATAAAAGGACTCCAATATTCTTTACAACTTCTCGAAGTACAATTTTCCCAACAAGGAAATGACTCAAGAGGGATTTTGCTATCACCTCCAATCATTCAATGACACCTACGACTTTATTCTCGACCCCACAATCATTGAAGCAGTCCATTTCAACCGCCTCATCTTGTTGCTTCTTTGTGATCTCCTTGCCCACAGTCGGCTGATTGATGACAAGCTCCATAATCTCAACAACCAAATTTTCTTCAACCCCAACATCAGCCCTCGACCTTTGAGTTCGCAACCTCCATTGTCATCACATTCTCACCTTCGAGGACATGCATGCCACCCACTTTTAGAAGTTCCGCTCATACTTCACATGGATCACCCTCCGCCAATTAGACTACTATGCATTCTTCCAGACATCTCGCTCCACCCACCTACTCTACCGTGGCTAATGCAAGGGTGGCTCAACAACACAAAGGAGGGCATGTTAACAGCCATAGCCATGGACCATAGTGACGGATCCGGCCATATGGGTTTTGTGCCACAAATGGCTCAACATTGACCTCATCCTCTGGGTTTTGAGCCTCAAATGGCTTAGGACAAAGGAATGTGTCGGAACCATCCAAATTGGCAAGGATAACACAAGAGCAGATTTGAAGATGAGAGGAAGTTGAGAGAATGCCTTGGCGCCATATGGGCCCAAGTGGTTGTAACAAAAGAAATATGAGAGAGAGTGGTCTAAGAAAAAGGGTGACTTGTATAAAGGCTAAATGGTTGACTTTGGTCTTCATTGTTGTATGTATAAGTTTGGAATACAAGCTCTGTCTTTTCTTTCAAGAGTGTCTTTGGGTGTTCTCTTGTTTGCCACTCCATCCCCCTTCACTCTCCCCTTCCCTCCTCCTTCCCCCTCCCTTCTCCCCTCTTTGGGTGTTCTCTTGTTTGCCACTCCATCCCCCTTCACTCTCCCCTTCCCTCCTCCTTCCCCCTCCCTTCTCCCCTCCCTTGCCTCCTCTCCCTCTCTTCTTCCCTCTCGCCTTCCCTCTTTCTCTTGTGGAAACACATTGCAACAATCCGAGAGCCGCCGCTTGAGTGACACATGCATACGGCTCGTGCTTTGCTTTGCTCTCAGAAGGAGTAGCTTGGAGTGGAGGCTCCATCGGCATTCCTTCAAGGTCCCCACAACACATGAATCACCATGGAGACTACACACACACGTGCACACATGCACACACACACACACACACACATAGAGAGAGAGAGAGAGAGAGAGTTCATAAAGGTAGGGAGAGGAACGGAGGAAGAGAGATAGAAAGAGAGTGCGTGTGTGTTCATAAAGATAGGGAGAGGAAGGGAGGAAGAGAGAAAAGAAAGAGAGAGGGAGGGAGAGAGGACAGGAGAGAAGGAAAGGGCGAGGGGGAGAGAAAGGAAGGGAGAGAGGAAGATGCAAGGGGAAGAGAGTGGGGGAGAGAAATTTCCTTTTATTATTTTTAATTTTAGAGTAATGGACCCTTTATTTTTATTACTTTTAGGGTAATGGACCCTTTATATAACGTGCATTACTGAATGTCATCTTCTAGCCTTTACTAAAGTGCATTACTGAAGGTAGTGAAAAAACTCAACCTAGGTAAAGGAAGCACACATATGCACTCTGGCTCACGAGATTCTTTGAGTTGAGAGTAGGTTTAGTAGCTATTCTTAGCTCTTGCAGCTCCAAGACACTCAGAGCATCTCTTGAGCTCATAGTGGCTATAATGTGTGCTTCCTTTACCTAGGTTGATCTTCCAATGCCTTGAAGGAATCTACAATGAATAAAGTTATGCTCAATTATGAGATGCTCGTATTCTCCCCATCTAGCCTTGGCACTTCCTTTACCTAGGTTGAGTTCTTTCATTGCTTGGAAGGAAGTTGCAATGAAGAACGTTATGCTCAATTACAAGGTACTTGTATTGTCCCTGTCTACTAATGCAGTCCCAAGTAGAGGGAGGTATGAAAAATGAGTAACTTTAGGAGTTAGAAGGGAGAGAGAGACAGGGATGAAGGAAGGGAGAAGGAGGGAAGAAGGGAGAGGGAGAGAGGAAGGGGTGACAGGAAGAGGGGATGTTGTTACTTCAAAAGTTCAACTTTACTATAATTCATAGGCTAAGAAATCCGCACAAGGTAAAATATTGGTCAAGGATGGAATCACATGTACCCTTGAGAGCAATATCCTTGATTCATTGTAGATGCGCATCTATTTGTAGCCATGGAAATAGATAACGTAGAGACAACAATTTCAACCACCGGGCTGGTTTAGGGCAATTACATCAACTCCAAGTTAACCTAGCATATTGCAATGATAGTCACACTATCCTACATTGTATTAAGCATGTGTATGATGTGCTCATCAAACTACTTTCCTGGTACTTTGCTAGTGGTGCTTCCAAGTATGTCACATCTTGCAGACAGTTGTTTAATTCTTTAGCTGCTGATGCACCTCGAGGGGGGAGTGTTACATGTGCTAATAATGCTTCATATGCTGTAAAAGGAGTTGGAGATGTGCAGCTCACATCCATTTCAAGCCATCTTGTCACTTTGACAAATGTTCTCTTTGTGCTTGGAATTTAAATCAACTTGATCTCAATTTCAACAATTGCTACTTCAGGTTTCAGAGTGATTTTTGATGGCTACAAATGCCTAGTATATGATCTTCGTGATGACAATGCCATAGTTCTCACTGGCACTTTGCAAAAGGGACTTTATCACCTTGATCATCACTCAGCTGCACTTTATATTGAAGCATTGGCTATTTCAGATTCACAGCTTGTTGAAACTTAGCTTTGGCATGAGAGAATGGGTCATCTCAATTATAGAGCTCTTGCAAAGCTACATTCATAGTAGATGGCAAATGATGTACCTCAAACTCACACCGTTTCCAAACATGTATGTGAGGGCTATCTTTTGGGTAAGATGCATCGGTTTCCTTTTCAAAAGAATTGTCCAAAACTCTTACAAAGGAAATTGCAGCTAGGACACAGTGATGTCTGTGACCCAATGAGGACAAATGCCATTGGGGGGTATAAGTATTTCATGACTCTCATTGTATCATTTCACAAGATATTGCTGGATATATCCTTTAAAAGCCAAATCTGAAGTTTTCTTATGCTTTTAGAGGTAGCTGAATATGGTTGAGAATGAATCAGGATGCAAGCTTGTCACCCTCAACACAGGATGGGGGGGAGAGTATATGTCAAAGGAGTTTGATGCATTTCTTTCTTCAAGGGGCATTATTCACTCATGCACTACTCCTTACACTCCTCAGCAAAATCCTGTTTCTGAAAGGAAAAATAGGTCCACAATGGAGATGGCCAGATGCATGCTTAAGGCCAAGTCTTTGCCCAATAAATTTTGGCTTGATGCAGTGATGTATGCCAATTATGTGCTGAATAGATCACCTACATGGGCATTGAAGACTGTTACACCTTATGAAGCATGGAAAGGCAGGAAGCCTTCACTTTCACACATGAAAGTTTTTGGGTCTCTTGCATATGTTCATGTACCATCTCAGCTGAGACATAAGCTTGATGACAAGGCAATCAAATGCATATTTATTGGTTACAGCCAAGAGAGCAAAGGGTATCGGTTATATCAACCAAATACTGGGAAGATTATTGTTAGTAGAGATGTCATCTTTGCTGAACATTCGGCTTCTCCTCTTGTGGACTGCAAAGCTAAGTCAGAAGTTGACATATTTGATGCCTTTGAATCTTAGTTACCTCTGCCATCCTTAGAAGAGGACTTTGACTAGCAACATGAGCCTCTTACAGGCCCTCCAACAAGCAATGATCAGCCAGTCCCCCATGCTGATTTGTAGATTTCTCTTCCTGCACAAAATGATCCCATTATACATGATGCAGTGATTGAAGAAAGGGTTGTCAATAGACAGCAAAGGCAAGTTCCCAAATGGCTTCTTGATACATTGAGGGACAGCAAACAAGATCAGCCTTTTGCTGCCCAGACAAGATCAGGGAATAGACAACATGGTCACTTTCTTGAGTTTGCACTCCTTGCTATAGCTTGCAATGAAGAGCCTATGTGCCATAAAGATGCTTTTCACATCAAAGAGTGGATGGATGCAATGAGAGCCGAGTTACAATCCATTGTTGAAAATGACACATGGGAATTAGTAGATCTCCCTCTCAGCAAGCATGCCATTGGTACTCGGTGGTCTACAAATTAAAAAGGAAATCTGATGGCAGTATAGATCGATACAAAGCCCGTGTTGTTGCAAAAGGGTATGCCCAACAACAAGGCATTGACTTTGAGGAGGCATTTGTAAGAAAACAATACGTCTGTGCTCAATAGATAACAGGATCTCGTACGCAAGAGAGAAACAGATAGTATGGAGAATCAAAATTTTGATTACTATAGAACTGATACAATAGATGGCACTGCCTCCTAGCCGTGCGCTCCTGTGAAAGAAGCTTTGATGGCGAGCTGGAAACAGTAGAAGACGGAGACTGAATTCTAAGGAATCAAGGTTGCTATAGCCAGTGATGAAATGGGCTTCATGGGCTTGCTCTTATAAAGCCACCAGTCGTAGTCGGTTAGACCCAATTGGGTGACCGACCCAATCCGCCCTAAACAGTCGACTGAGGGTCGGTCCCGAAATAGGCCACCGACCACAAGATAGAACCGGTGCGCAAAATAGAGCAACTAACCTACGGTCTCCGCTTGGCCCACAGCCATCTGGGATCATCTGGGGCTCCAAACGGGCCCCGCAACCCGAGAGTGGAATGCCCTAGGAAATGCTCCATCTACCCTCAGTGCAGTCAGTCATGGGATGCCTTCCCGCACTTGCATGTAGCCTAGTTCACTGTGTGCCAACTCCATCCAGCCATCAGGCCACACATGGCCCCCATCTAGTGTCCAAACTAGGACCTACCGGATAACCAAGCTACTCAAATGCCTTCTTCTCATATCGAGGGCTTACAAGTAGAGTTAGCTGGTTCCCGCGTAGTTACATGAGAGTGGTGCATGGGAGCCCACATCCAGGATTACTACCATTAGATGTGTCATTGCCATTGTAGCCCATCATCATTGGCAAGTGCATCAACATCGAGGCTACTTTTCTTCATGGGGATCTGCAAGAAGAAGTCTACGTCACACAACCTCCTAGCTTTGAGGTTGTTAATTCTAAAAATAAGGTATGCCGGCTTAGAAAAGCCCTTTATGGTTTGAAGCAGGCACCCAGGGCATGGTATGCCAAAATTCATGGACATTTACTATCCCTTGGTTTTCAGAATAGTCTTACAGAACCCACTCTTTATGTCCGTGGGAGTGGATCTGATTTTTTAGTGCTAATTTTTTGTGTGGATGATATGCTTATCACGGGCCTAGAAACTCAGCAAATTGTAGCTTTCAAAGCTGATTTGCAACAGGTTTTTGAAATGTTAGACATGGGACAGCTCCATTATTATTTGGGTATTCAGTTTGCTCATGTTGAGGGGGGTATCATGATGTCTCAGTCCAAGTATATTGGATAGCTCCTTGATCATTTTCAATTTGAGGATTGCAAGCCAATCTCTACTCCAGTGGACCCTGGCTTCAAATTCTCAGCTCATGATGGGAGCCCACCATGTGATATCACTCTTTGTCAACAGACTGTTGGATGCCTTATTTATTTATGTCACACCGGAGCTGACTTACAATATGCAGTATCTCAGCTCAATAGATTCATGCACATGCCCAATTCATAGCATTGGCAGGCAGTGAAGAGAGTCTTCAAATATCTCAGAAGCACTCAGGATTTAGCCCTCTTCTATGGTGATCAGGGTTCACTTACCATGCATGCTTACACGGATAGTGATTGGGCAGGATGTTCCGACACTAGAGTGTCACATACTGGCAATTGTTTTTCGCTTGCAATTCATGTATCTCTTGGCTTAGCAAGAAGCAACCAATAGTTGCCACATCTAGCTGTGAGGCTGAGTACAGGGTAGCTTTCACCGCTACAGTAGAGTGTGTTTGGCTTCGACAGTTACTTACAGATCTTGGTATTTGCCAGACATCCTCCACTATTGTCTACACTGACAACCAGAGTGCTTTGGCCATTACGCGTAACCCAGTATTTCATGTGCGTACCAAGCATATTGAAGTTCACTATCATTATGTTCAGGAGCGGTTGTCAGCAAGAGACATAGAGTTGTCCTATCTTCCCATAGAGGACAACATAGCAAATATGTTTACAAAGGCACTTCCTCGTCCCAAGTTCGAAGTCTTCTGACAAGTTTTACACTTGGTTCCCTTTGTAACATGATCTGACATCCCTTATACATTCATAGGTGGCTATATCCTTTTAGATGAACATGTGCTACCATGACCGGAAAATACCAGGTATTCTGAGACGTTTCCAAAGTACTTCAGCCCATCCCATGGAGGGGGGTTTGTAAGCCATCTTCTGGTGGTTATAGTGATGCCCTATAGGCCATGGTATGTGCCTTGTAGGCATAAATGTAGGCACTTGTAGTGTTAGTGCCTTTTAGGCCACATAGGACACTTAGTCCTATGTGACACCTAGGACACTTAGTCCTAGGTCTAGGTACAAGTACCTTGTACTCCCATTTTTCATCATCCTAGTTTTGACGTGACGGCGAAGACTCATGCGACTCTTTACTACCTGCGCTCTCTCTGTGTTTCAATCGATCCTACATTAGCATATGATGCACCATCCATGAGACCAGTCTGGCATGTGTTGATCATGTGGAGATACCATGGGACTTTTGATTTCCTTTTTCCCTTTGTTTTATTTTGTGGTTAGTTTTCTAAAGTTTCAAGGTGTGTGAGCTGGATTGGGAGCGAGATCATGCTTTTGGAATTATGGATTTGGAAAGGGTTTGAGGTTTCTGAGATTGTAGGAGTTTCCCTAGCATAGGGAAAAGCAGTTTTGGTTTGCAGTTTGATATATGTCTGGTTAGCTGTAATTTCGAGAGTTGGACTTTCTGGTTAGCTGTAATTTCGGGAGTTGGACTTTCGATTTCAGGTATTTAAAAAAAACAAAAACAAAAAAAAACAAAACAAAATACACACACACACACCCCCATCGACCTAAATGGAAGTAGAAGAAGTAGCTTCTAGGGTGGATCCCGTAGAGTCGGGAGTCCGACCAACCCCGCACTATCTGGTAGAATTGCATTATTGGAGGATGCCTTGCAATAGATTTTAGCGCAACAGTTACAAAGCAAATGTAGGACAATCCAAGCTCAGGAAAATGGTTCATAGTATGTCTGCTAGACCATCTCGTGAAGAGAAAGGTAAATCTCCAATGGAGCTTGAAACCAGTGTTCATACAGTTGAGCCTAGGAGGGCTAAGGTGCCTAATATTGCCAATTATAGGCCAGAAAAGTATTCTAGTCAGATGTCTAACCGTAGTTCCGATATCATAGAGACCTGGTTACACAAATGGGACGAGGCCTTCACCATTTGTGAAATCAGGAATGATATGAAGAAAATCCGCGAGGCCACCCATATATTCAATGAGGCAGCAGATAGGTGGTGGATAAAACAGTAGAAAGATGGAGTGGCATCCACTACTTGGGAGGGGTTTAAAAGAGAATTTATTACGTCCTGATGAAGCATCTCAAGCTTGGGATCAGTATCAAAACCTACGTCAGAGAAATTTATCAGTGGCGGAATACACTGATAAGTTCAGAGAGAGTGTATGAACCTCTACCTCAGTCAATCCAGGTAAAAGATTTTCTCTTTGGACTGAATGATCGGATCAAGGTGGAAGTTCGGGCTAAGTATGCGAACACACTAGATGAAGCAATTGCCATAGCCTTGAACTATGAAGATGCCAAAGGGAACAAACCAAGTGGGTTTGTGCAGGTGGGACTCGGTATGAGTACCCGAAGAAAACTGGGTTTAAGAAGAAGTGGATTAGCAAAGGCCTAGTGGTCAAGCCAACCAAGCGAAGTCTGTTGAGACTCCTAAACCAAGTAACACCATTGGAATGAAAAGAAAAGTAACACCAATGGTAGCTCGGGATTGGTCAAAGTCTTCTTTCAACCCAGAGCAAAGAGAAAAAGCGAGGACAGAAGGCTTGTGTTTTGGATGCCTTCAACCTCATCAGTGGAAAGATTGTCCCACAAAACAAGGATTGTCGGATGGCTAAGATGGTGATCTCAGAATGTGACGTGGAAATGGAGGAAAGTCCCAAAGCAGAACAGATGCAGATTTAGCTAGCGGGATCTTCTCAAAGGTCAATACCTATTTTGTTATGTGTGTCTGTTGCTAAGCTAGTAACTAGTGCACCTGATAATGTCCTGTCAAAGCCCGCAGCAATGGGGTATATAGCCTTGAACAATACGCAGTTAATTAAGATGAAAGGGCAAGTAGCCGGCTGCCACATGGGCAGCACCTCACATCAAAGAACATGGAAGGTAGGGCCACATTGCGTTTTCCTATTCCTACACCTGAAAATTTAAGGGTCACTTGCAAATTAAACCCTTTTGCATAAATTCTTATTTCTTAACCAATAAGCAACGGTTAAGAATATGCTATTTATCAATAAGCAAGCATTTGTGTTTGAGTGATTTTGTCACAAATAAAGGTCATGTGCTAATTGATATATGACCTGAATTTTACATGGTTTAATGCTTTTATCCCTTTTTTTTTCCTTTTTTCTTATAGCCTCATGACTCATTAAAAGTCCCAAAAAACACTTTTGTTGGAACTGGCTACATAGAGAGAGTTAATATTTGATCGTGACATGCCACGATCTTTTTGACTTGTTAAATGTTATGCCAAAAGATGGCAATGTGTGTGTGTGTTTAGATTAAAAATTCCCATCAATAATTGAGCCATACAATTAATTCCATCAATTGGATAAAAAGTTCAAAAAGGAAAACATATAAGGAAAAAATGTTTGAGACATCTAAGTTGAAAAATGTAACTAGAGTTTGCAAAAATTTTGATCAAATTAAGAATTTTTAATAATATTGAGTTTGACAAACATAATATTGAAAAAAGATGTCGAATCCTCAAGCAGCCCACGTTCTGAGGTTGTGTCCACTTACCTGCCACCATCCAAATAAACTAGGTATTAGAACATCATAGTTACATTTGGGTAGAAAGGTAATGCCTGTTTTCCTGGGCTTGTTATCACTTTACCTAGGAATATAGACAACCATATGGATTCTTAGATAATTTAAAAAAAAATTTAGCTAAAAGTGAAGTTTAAGGCATAAGTGGAGTAAGGAGCGAATGAGTGCATGGGTTAATAAGGGATTAGAGGAGGTATGGGACAATAAGTGGGCTTGGTATGTGGGGTGGTTAAAAAGAAAGTATAAAGGAAAGATTTCAAGGGGGTACATAAAAGAATAATTCATAGTTAGGGAAGTATTCATGTGTGTGTGTGTGTGTGTGTGTGTGTGTGTGTGTTTGTGTGTAAAGAAATAAGTGTCTGTGTGTATGAGATACATTTACTAATCAAATTTATTGTTGTGTGTGTGTACGCGTATGCACGTGCATGCATACTTCATTATTGAAAAAAATGTATGCGCCTATGATACATGATAGCTCTTTAAAATGCATACTTCATTTGGGCTGCATTTATGTTGCATGCAAAGTGCTTGCCACTTCTTAGAGCTTCCAACTGCCATGCAGGCATTAGTTGGGAAAATGTCCGTTTGAATAGTAGATGGGAAGACCAAATATGTCTGCAACATAAAATATATATAAAGGCATTAGTATTAGTTTAGTCGCCCTCCCCCGAGAAAGAATTAATGTAAGGTAAAAGGTTGCAATGAAAGTATTGAGGTGGTCATTGTAGGTTGTGAATGCAACGTATGTCGAAGGTTTAAGGTAGCGACTGCGTATCTTACCCAAGCCAACATATTTGTGTGTATCGTGTCCAAAAGCTCAAGACATGCATACTCTACATTATCACGCGTGAAGAACTCTGTGGTGGGTACTAGTTCATGATGCGGGAAAAAGTGATGGCACGAGCTGCGAAGGCAAAAGGTCATGTGGCTACTCGTCGATAGCTCGTGTTCGAGAAGGACTTGACATGTGAAGTAGATGCATTGGAGGAACAAGTGCCAGAGGCATGCGAAGCATTGCCAACGAAGGTCAAAGCAACCCAGGCACTGTCAGAGGGTACTCAGCGTCGTTCTCCTCCCGAATCACAAATGAAGGAGCGCACCGATGAACCTTCCAAAATGTGAGTGACTTCAACTGTGTCGTGATTTTGGTGTGTTGTGAGTGTCATCGAATGCCACCTGCTTGCAATGCTACAACACTCCAATGCTCCGAACAATGCTGGATTCACCAACTTTTCCTATGCCAACGCTCCAACTTTGTTATGTACTCCAACACTATGATTCTCTCCCCCCCCCCCTCGATCTGTGCCATGGATCAATGCTACGACTCCCCCCCCCCCATCTGAATTTGCACTACGAACAATGCTATGGCTCCCCCCTGGGTTAATTTGCGCTATGGATCAATGCAACGGGCTCGCAACGGGCCCCCCGCCTCCCCCCCCGAATCTATTGGGTCCCCGCGCTTGTGTAAGGCTCGAATATGTACCCCCACACAACCAGTCGAATAACACATGTTTTCCATCTTGAGAGGCATCAAAAGACCAAGAGGCAGACCCAAAAAAGCAACAACCTCAAAAGCAAGAGCGACCAAAGTTTTCGAGGTCAACGTCACAATAGGGGTGGGTGGTGCAGACATCGACATCGTTATGCTCAACGATGTGGGCAAATTCTTGCATGAGGCATGCCATGCTAGCCTTTGTTCTTCCAAGAGGGGGGGCACACTGTTTCACCTCCATTTACAGATGGTTTGCCACATAACCGCACGCAACATCCAAGGTGTCAACAAACTCATCCAAAGGTACAGAGGTTGGTACAATGGCCAATTGCGGGGTGATTATATGCAAGAGCTTGAAGCAAAAGAACTCACACTTCCACGGAACGTTTGGGTACTACATGAAGGACTACAGCAAACCTCACTTCCAAACCACTTACAAAAACATTGAACCAGAGGACATCAACATCAACATGGACATGTATGCAAAATACAATGCAGAGGACATCCGGAGTCGTGTTTGCTTAACAAGCTCGAACATATTTGAATGGGTGTTCATGTATTCGAAGAACAAGCTCCCGATTGGTCGCAATACTCGACAGGTGCATTGTTCACATGCTTCGCACCGAGAAGTACTACCCCTCTACCTCATGGGTGACCCTCTATCAAGGACGAGGCATGGACTACTCCCATACATATTCCTTGTGGTGCACCATGGTGACACCCACGACAGTCACACTTTCAGATGTGGGCAGTATTTTCTTTGCTTTTGACATCCCCACCACACAACCACGATTGGACTTGCACTTGCGAGGTACCTAGCGAGCCACTCCTCATTACTTTGACATCAATCCAACCAGATCCCCCATTACTACGCGCATCGCCTCACCTATCGATGTTCCTAGTCCTATCAGCTCCAATGATGCTAGTCTGGTGCTAAAGGCCGCAGTAGACACTCCAAGCTCCAGTGTCGATATGCCTTTTGTGTGTCCACACAACCCCGATCGTCGTACAGGAAAAAAGGCTGCCGTACTATAGCCTCCCAATGATAACGATGACACACCACCCCAAATTCGCTATTTTATACCTTTGATGTCTTGTGCGACGAAAGGGATCCATATTGCGTAGCGACACTAGCTTGCATTGTGCTACTTTCCATTTTTGTTTTCTATAATGCGCAAGCATCATCTCCCCCCCCCTTAATATTTTTCAGAAAAGCAAATTTTATTTTTTGGCATGTGAATTTTCTATGCACAAAATAAAAAATACCGGTGTCTTCGGTCCTGCGATCGAGTCAACCCGCTACGATTTTTTGAGCATAATATACCCATAATGTAATAAGCACTTAAGTAGAAGCAGATATGTATATAGAAAACCAAAATTAGCACTTAGGTATTGGCTCAAGCAGATATCTTAGCAAATTAAAACAGGGCCTCAATGCAAGATGCAAAATCGGGCACTAGGAAGAGGTGATAACAAAATTGGGCTCAAGGCTCTTGGCCAAGTCCTCGAAGCCATTGGCAAGCTACACCTCATCCAAGCTCGTCTAGAATGAGCCATCACCTGCCTGGGCCATGGTTTGCAGGATGTGTTTGAAAGGGTCATTGCCCAACATGATGGTGTACACCACCAGCCTCACGTCCTGTTGCTTCATCCACCCCACCAAGTACACAGGATCCACACTGCCATTGTTGCCCCGTCGCTCAAAAACACCACCACCAAGTTCTTGTTCACCATCTCCGCACCTCGCATGGATTCCGCGAGTACCTCCTCCACCCTCTGCAACCCTGCCGAGTAGGTCATGCCCCCTGAAGCTCCATACCTCAGTAGCCCATCCACAGTGGCCTCCATCAGCTCCTGCAGCTTTGTGGCCACAACCACTATGTAATCAAAGAGAACCAATGATGACATGTGCTTCACGGCCTGTAGGCTTATCGCGTACAAGCGGATCTTGATGAACTACACCATAGCCTCGTACACGCAGCCTAACCTGTTAGCATGCCCATTGTTCACGAATTTTGACAAGCTCAGGGATATACACCATCAAGCAACGGGAAAGAGAGATGGGGACCTCTCAAAAGAATGAGAAAGTACAAACCCAAGAGAGAGAACATACTGTCATAAATGCAGGGGTGACCATAGTCCCTGCTGTCCATGGAGCCTAACTTGTCAATCACAAAAATTACATTGTGCGGAGCGTGCTTCCAGTGATCACAAGCAAAGTGATGTCCATCCTCCATCACATACCCACTGCTTGATCCTCCCAACTGCATGCCCCCCTTCTTGGCATGGGCATGCCAGAGCTTCTCTGTACAATAAGACCTCCCTGCGCCAGTTGAAGATCCCTACGCCAAATGCTCGTCAAACCTGCAGACATGACCATCAAGGCTTGTTCTGCTTCTTCACATGGGTCCAGAAATCGGATGTAATGCCAGTATGCCTTGTGGGTCAACTCATCAAGGAGCACATCCCTTCCCAGCCCAGAGCATTTCGAGCTGGTTGCCATGTGCCTAGCTCCATTGAACAACTTCTGTTTGCAACACCCTCCAGTTTCACCTGGACATGGCACCAAATGAGTATGTCCTCTTGTCATGCTTGTGATTACTACTGTTAGCTTCCTTTTGAGCATGGAGGTTTACATAAGATGGTGCATGGCAACTAAGATGAAGTTTGTGTCTAAAGAAGAAGACATCAACATACACGATCGGAAATATGCACGCAGAGTCCAGCAAGGCTGAGATGTGCATGATGCACTGCAAGGCCATTCCTCACATCATAGAAATGCACTGCATTCTTGTTGGTATGAGGGCCGCCATGGCACCTTTCCAATGGACGAATCAGTATATGCAGCAGGCTTTACATTGTTTGGATTGTGTTGACACATATTCATAGTCAAAATTCCCCCTTTTGATATGGAAGCTGCGTGTCTGTTTGCACATGGCACACCCTGACCCCTACATACAGCACTACATAGGGCAGAATTTTTCATGGCAGGCATGCCTTTCATGGTCACCCCACTCCAAGGGAAACACACAATCATTGTTGCAAGAGGGTAGTCCACACTTCATGCCACATATGTGATGTCGAGAATTGCAACGATGGTCACCTTCATGGTGGACCCTTAAGGAGCAAGTCTTACTGCAATTGGACGCCTTTGCAGAGAGTACACAAGGTTTGCCACAGGTGTGCTTTCGGCGCTTGCAATCACCATGCCCAGCAGGGTCATTGCATGTGAGTACCATCCAGCCATGATCAAGCTGGTCAAACATTTGCTCTTTATATTCCTCAACACAAAAGGTGCATTCTTCTCTGCAACTGTGGCGTCCTAGGCAAGAGTGATCAGAGGTATGCCCTTTCTCTAGGATGCATTTCAAAAAGCAACTCTCGCATTTGCAAGAACAGAGGACAAGCTTGTTTTTCATCTCAGATAGTCAGGCAAGCATTTCCAGTTGTAGCTTCTGGAGATCACTATCTTTTGAAAAATCTTAAGTATTGACTTGTAACCATGCAAGCACCCTATTTCTCCTCATCTCAACCACACCAGCTAGGAAGCTTACATATGATGATAACCAACTCTCATCAGTTCCTTTGTGTTGGAAAACTCTGGCAAATGCCTCCTTTAAGGGGTTCAGTATAACTCCCACGGCCTCATTCGATTCTGCTGCAGGCTCCAGACCCGCATCCGTAATTGTTAGAGTCTGCTGACCTGCTGCTACATGTATGGGCTCATCTTTCAACTCCTCCTGACTATCAAAGTTCACAAGCGCCATTCCATCCAAGCAGTTGCCAAGCCTAAGAGCACTTTCTAGATGCACTCTGATCACGCTGAGCCTCATGGCTATTCGCTTTGAATCTATAGGAGCCCAATCTCTTGCACTTATTTGGGCAACCACTAGCTTCAAGTCTAGCATAAAGCTGCAGCCAGTATTGTGTGTGGGAAATAGTTTTTCAATCGTTTCTCCAATGTCAGAAATGCTGTCATGAAACTCAGGGCGTTGGAAGGGGGGCATTGCTGCAATCTCTACCTCCCCCCCATACATAGTGGTAAGGAAGTTCTCCTTGAACTTGTTGCACATCTGGTGGATCTTTTCACAAAACTCAACCTTGAGATCCTCCACATCCGAAGCATCAACACCCTTGATGGACATATAGCTCCTTCGGACTAGAAATCCCACCTCAAGATCGCCCGATCAGTAGCCCATGGCCTCACCTACCTTCACCGCGAATGTGCACACCCAATAGATAGACATGAAGACATGAGGAAAGGACATGCACTTCAAAATGGGGAAATCAATTGTTTTTCAGTGCCTTAGAAGTGAATCCTTGTTAAAGTGTGCACAGTAACTCCTTGTTACAGTGTGCATATAGTAATCAGACCATGGAAGAAAGCAAGGGAATAGAGCAAGCTACCTTCTTGTTGAATATGGTCACATTGCTGATAGCAGCATTCAGGATGGAAAGGAGCATGTCCTTCTGCTCACGTCACTCAAAACTTCCCAGGCCTTCAAAATATAGCAATGCATACATGCAATCAGGTTCACAAATGGCAGTCATCCACACCCCATCTGTGCACCTAGGCTCCTGCTACATCCAGCAAAGAACCAGCCAAGTGATTAAGAAGGCAAGACTTTCTACTGCTTTGCTTGCACATGGAGGATATCACTTTAAAATGCCGTTTCCAATCAGTAAGAACTAGGTCTTTGCTAGGAACAAACTCCATCCACACAAGCTCTTTGCTTCCTGCAAACTGTGATAGCTGAATTTCAATGCCTGTCCAGTCCATACACTGAAAAGACTTGTCAAGGTGGAAGGCCTTGAGTGAACTAAGGCCCCGATCATACATGGCCATGAACCTTGAGGCCTCATCATACACCAACAAATCAAAACCCCTCTTATATTGCCTCATAGGATTTCTCCCAATTAGAGAAACTCTGAGCCTTGGGCATAGATAAATGTGCAAGTCTGACTTATCTTTAGCTACCACAAACTGTAACACTTGTCCTCCCTTGAGTAGCACTACCTTGCTAAGAACCTCCTGGCTTGGGTCAAGAACCGCTAACTCCAATGGCTTGCTGCAGGAAGGAACCACTACATGACTTGATGTTTGGTCATTCATTAGTTGGTCCAAGTCTCTCTTATCTGCTATCAACTCAACAGCTGTCCATGTGACCATTTCTTTTTTAATCTCTTCAATGTCATAGTTTAGAGTCATCCTAGTAGATGATGAACTACCCCATGGGATCCATGTAGAAAATTTGGAGAAACCTTTATTCGAGAAGCCTTTCAATCTCACTCTCAACCTGCCCTCCTGAGACTGTGTCGAGATTGACACCTGCTGCTTCATTGCTTGTAGCAAGCTGGAAAAATCCTTTTTTGTAGCCTCGTTCCTGAGCGATCTCTCCATCTTGCTACCAATGAGTGCGTGTATGTCTTGCTTTACCATGGTTCCTATCACATCCAATAGTCCATCCCATACAAGGCCAAGGCTGTAGACATGATCTTATTGTGCATAGATGCAGATGATGGATCTGAGGGGGGCTTCATGAGGTGCTCTATTATCAAGGAAAAGCCTTCATCTTTGATGTCCTTTTTAAAGTTAGCTTTAGACCATGTCTTCACATCTGAGGTTAAAAGAGTTGTGACAAACTTCTCACTCAATGTAAGTTTAGCACCAAGCTTTTCCACTAAATAGCTGGCTGCCATCATCTGTTTCTCCAAGGACGGAGGCAATTTTTTATCCAAGAGCCCATCCATCCACAATTTCATTGTAAACTTCCAAAAGCTATGGATGATCGGACAACATGTCTTCATCCATCCACTTGGCATCTAATGCCGTATAATTCTTGAATTTTACAAGATACCTATAAAACTCCTTGCCCTGAGGGCCTTTGCGTATAGTATGATACACAATCTGCCCTAGCTGCTGGTGGACGTCCTCCAGCTCATCCACTTTTGGTGGATCCTCTGATATTCTTTAGAAGACTCACATGGAATGCATTGTGAATCCTCCAATGCTCTAGCAATGCCAACCTATATGCAACCTCATTTATTCTTTCTGTAACCCTGAAAGGGCCATAATATATGGGAGATAACTTTGCATACACTTTCTATTTGCCTTTGAACTTACGGATCCTAGCTTTGTCGAACTTTAAAAGTACCCAATCCCCTTCCTTGAGATCTAGCTATCTTCTATGCTTATCTGCAGCTCTTTTATGTTTCTCTTTTGAGACGTTTCGATTGCTGTCCGGACTTGGCTGTAAGCTCTCTGGAGGTCTCTCACAAACTAATCAGCTGCAAATATTTCATCCTTGGTCCTCAAGATAGGTGGTAGAATCACCTTTCCATAAATGACCTCAAAGGGGGCTTTCCCTATAGAGCTATGTACTGTATTATTGTAAGCAAACTCTACCAATGGTACGTACTTTTCCCAATCTGAACCTTGGTCACCCACGTAGCATTTCAGCATATCCAACGTTGTAGAATTTGCTACTTCACTTTGACCATTTGTTTGGGGATGGAAAGAAGAAGAAAAATTCAGATTCGTCCCCATGTTATCAAATAAAGCTCTCCAGAATAGACTGGTCATTCTGGGATCTCGATCACTGACAATGGACTTAGGCAAACCATGGTGCTTAAAGATGTGTGCCATGAAAAGCTTAGCCATATTATCTACCTTTATGGTTTTGCGAACCGGAATGAAATGATTGCTTGCTGAATCTATAAATGATAGTCCAAATCCCATCATTCCCTGACTTTGATCTTGGCAAATCAAAAAAGAAGTCCATTGTAATACTTTCCCATGGTGCTTGAGGCACGGGAAGAGGCATAAGTAGGCCAGGTGCCTTCTGTCTATCGTACTTTACTTTCTGACACGTAAGGCATTCAGTAACAAACTGATGTATATCTTTCCGCATCCCTGGCCAAAAGAAATACCTCTCTAGTGCTAGAGTTGTTGTTGTAATTCCTCTATGTCTAGCATAGGGAGGTGCATGGCATTCCTCCAAAATCTTTTTCCTCATCTCCTGGGTGATGCATAGGCAGTCTCATTAGATATGCATCTTTCAGGGAATAGTGACTGGTGGACTGCCCCTCTTGCATTTGTTGTAAAATCTTGCCAAAATCTGCATCATTAGCATATTGCTCCCTCATGCCTTCCAGGTCCTGATGATAGGCAATAGTCACATTATTGACCTGGGGTCTTCGAGACAAGGCATCTACCACTCTGTTCCGAATTCCTGGGGTATGGACAATCTAAAAATGATACATTGACAGCATATTTGCCCATTTCATATTCTTCTCGGAAAGTTTTGTCTGAGTTAGAAAATATCTTAGACTTTGATGATCTATTTTATTAGTAAAATCTACACCCAAAAGATAGTGCTTCCATGTGTTCACACCATGAACTACAGCCAACAATTCTTTTTCATAGATTCCCAGATATCTTTCAGCATCACGCAATCTGCGGCTCTCGTATGCTACTACATGTCCATTCTGATGTAATGCAACCCCAACACCATCTCCACAAGCATTGCAATCAACATCAAAAGGTTGATAAAGATCCGGGACTACAAGAATAGGCTTTGTAGTCAACTTCTCCTTGAGTGCATTAAATGCTTTCTTTTGGGATATTCCCCATGTGAAGGCTGCATTTTTCTTAGTAAGGTCATGTAATGGAGCTGTGATATCAGCAAAATGCCTGACAAATCTCCCATAGTAGGAGCAAAGTCCCAAAAAACTACGAACTTCATGCATAGTTTTCTACTTAGGCCATTCTTGGATTGCTCGGATCTTTGCAGGATCCATCTGAAGCCGATGATTTCGAAGTTCTTGAAATACCAAAGCAAGATGTTCCCTGTGCTCTTCTTCCGTCTTTCAAAAGACTACGATATCATCAAAGAAAGTATCCGTGAAATGCCTGTACTTTCGGAAGATACGATCCATCATTCTATTGAATATGGATGGAGCATTTGTCAACCCAAAAGGCATCACTAAGTATCCATACAACCCGAATGTAGTGCGAAAAGTTGTCTTATGCACATCTTGCGATTGCATCATGACTTGATGATAGCCACTCTTCAAGTCTATCCTGTTGAAAACTGTTGCTCCTCTGAGCTGGTCAAGCACATCATCTATGCGTGGTATCGAAAATCTATTTTTGATGGTCATCTTATTTAATGCACGATAATCAATGCGCATTTGAAAAAAACCATGTTTCTTCTATACTAGAACTACTGGTGAGCAAAAAGGAGACGAGCTGGGTTGAATCAACCCTTTGGACAACAAGTCCTGTACCTAAGCCATAATCTCCTCTCTCTGAGTCGCACTGACTCTATAAGGTGGTCTATTTGGTGGCTCACTACCAGGCATTAACTCTATCCGATGATCTTTTGGTCTCTCTAGGGGTAACTCCCCTGGCAAAGCATCGGAAAAGCAATCGTTAAAGTTTACAAGAAACTGAAATTTATCTTTGTCTGCATCATTCATTTCAGCATGCATATCATTTTCTTTTCTTTTACAAAAACCATGAACGTAGAAATTGCATACTTTATTGCTTTACCACATGTAACATCAGATACAATGAGGATAGTCTCCCCTTTATTCTTGGCAACTAAACGCTAGTTTTTCCTCCTATTAATAAAACTCAACACCCTCTCAGGGTATTCTATTGTTACTTCCTTTCGATGGAACCACGGTGTAACAAATACAATATTATGCTGCTTGAGAGGAGAGATTAAGAAGTCCTCCTGATCTACATAGCTCTGTACATGGACACGAAGCTTTCCAATCAAAGGAGTAACTTGCACTGGATTCCCTTGGAACATTTGATCAGCATCAAGAGCTCTACCTAGCTCTTCAGTTTTTATCCCTAATCTCAGGGCTAAATCTTCATGTATGAAATTGTCTGTAGACCTAGATCAAAGAGGATTAATAATTGCTGATCTCTTATCTTTTCCCATGATAGCAAAAGCTCTTTTTCCTTTGGGTCTGAGGTACTCCCCAAAACATCTGGGGCTGCTCCCACCATTGGCCTCGATGGTACTTGTGGCTTTTTCTGCTCCTTAGAACCCGAAGGCTTCTCAGGGCACTGGGCAGCCATATGCCCTTCTTTCCCACATTTAAAGAATTTCCCATCTCTGCGAAATTCAGCTATCTATTCAGGAGTGAATGGGGATTTGCCTTTATACGACTTTGAAAACTGAGTACCTCTCGGCTTCTGAGGTTGAAACCCTTTCTTTTCAACCTTGGGATACTCTTTCTTTTCTGATTTTGAAAAATTAGTTTTCTTTCTTGCAGCACGTCTTGCATGCAAGGATAGTACCGTGGATGGATCTTGTAACGGCACAAGACTAGTTACTGAAGCTGAATGCATAAGGTCTTGAATGCTCTTTGCCCCCAAAGCATTCACTACTGCCTAAATTCTTAGACTGAGACCTGCTCTGTACTTTCTCATTTGGGTTCCTTTAAAGACCTTTTTGAAAGGTGCAATCTGCAAATAAGCATCCCAAAACTTTTGGTTGTACACAACCACTGTATCTCCTACATCCATATGCAAACTGCCCCAATCTTGAAGAACATGATCTCTAAACTGTTTAGGCATAACCTTCTGGTAGAAGGCTTTCATCCTTCCACCTCTTTAGGGCTGACCCATTTGTGGTCTGTGCACTCCACCATGCACTAGTTGTCGCTGTCAAGTGCAAACTGACCATTTTTAACTTGGAGGATTCTGAAAACTTTTCTGTACCGAATGCAGCATCAAACTGCCTGATGAACTGTAATGCTTTGTCTGTATGACCATATTGTCCATTATAGGTCATAAACTTGACAGATTTACCTCCCTCTTTGAATTCCTTGGTCTCTCTAGAAGACTTACTCTTCCTAGACTTCTTGTGTTTCCTTCTTTTCCTGGATGGTTTATCTGATAAATAAGAAGATACAGAAGTCGAGCTCGAGGTAGATGTGGTGAAGGACTGGGAGATCGGTGATGATGCCTCGATCTCTTCCTACTATGAGACTGTCCCCTATAAGATCTCTCTCTCTCTGGCTGTACACGAGAGTGTGCCTCTAGCATTGGCACATCATAAGCTACATTAGGCATATTTTCTACTTGAAACAAATGCTGAGCTCTTGGATCCCTTTTGAGATTTTCCATCTCTTGCATCCGAGTGCGTACCATCTGCTCAAATTCTTGCTAATTTTGTGTCATCCTACTTCAACATGTATCCACTTGCTTGGTACTATTTCTTTTTGTTTTTCAATAGTATGCTTATTAAGAAATGAAATGTTTTCCTACTGTTCAGTTACAGAGACAATGGGGACTAGGTCTAGCATTTGAGGGTGGACCCCCTTGCTTGGGGTTATGGGAATTAGTGACCCATAAGAGTGATGGCCTCTCTTTGAGAGGGACATCTGGAAACCACACCCCACCTGAGTACCCAAACATGGGACCAATCAAATGCACAGATTGCATACCGACCTAGGAACCATTCAAGAGAATGTTCCCTGAGTTTTGGGTGTGGGCCTGGCAGCATGCCAAGAGTACTGGAGATACAAGATAAGACGACAAAAAAATGAGCTCAATATGGCTCAACTATGACCTTAGAGTATGTCAATAGATAGTCCAAGTTGTTAGGAACCCGTGGGTGCGATCAAATTTGAATTCTAACAACTTTGAAATTTTAGGGTTTTTGGGAGTGACACGTGGTAGTTGACACGTGGCACACTGCCACATGGAATCTGAGCTGGCAGGTCAGTCCACCTGTCCCACACATGTGGCAACATGCAGGTTGTGGGCTGTCCTCTTTGGGACTGCAGCCCACCAAAAATCTGGGACAAGTGTCCACCTTCCACTCTAGGCCTGGGCGGGGGGGACGCTGAGCCTCTAAAAGAAGGCCTCTCCCCTTCATTCTCTACATGAAAATTCGTCACTTTTCTTCTCCCTCCTTTTGGATGATGCAGCAGAACCTCTCCAGCTCCTTGGGTGCAGCCAGCTTCTCCCCAGGCCATTCTCTCACCTCAGCAGCACTTTCTCTCTCTACAACAGGACATTCTCTCTCTACAGTTCCAGCCCCTCCTCTCCAAAAATCTGCCCCCTCTCAGCTCTTCTGGAACAACAGTAGCATCCTCTCTCCTTCTCCTGGCCTGGAGTAGCCACAGCCCCTTTCTCTCTCCTGTCGTAGTCTTTCTCTCTCTACTGTAGAATTTCTCTCTCTATTGTTCCAGCCCATTTCCCTTGGAGAAATCTACCTTTCTATACACCTCTGGAACAGCAGCAACTCCTCTCTTACATCCCCTCCCTTGGGATCAGCATTGGCACTCTCTCTCTATAGCTATCACTCCATAAAGGCTTTCTCTCTAGCCTACAGGATGTTTTTCTAAGCTGTTTTCATTCCAGCCCCATTTCCACACTCTCCTCACCCAAGGTATCTTCAGAGGCATCAAGGACTCATCTATAAAAGGGTCAAGTCACGAAGGGAGCCTGTATTGTCAAGTTTATCTCATTTGCAGCACTATTTCATGTTGTTTCTACTATCTTTCTAGAAACTAGTGCTTGCCTCTAATGTTGGATGTAAGTGGTGATTGTCGCAGGCTTCTTCCTTGTGGATTGGGCAAGCCAAGAGTTGAAACCTGAACTTGAAGTCCTCCTTTTTGTTGCCTACCTTGTACATATGCTCTTGAGTCTTGTATCTATGTCCTAGGTTTTCACTAAGTTCATCAGTTTGGAAGGTGCATTGCACCTTAGTCTTGTATCTCCATTTTCAAGAATAAAGTGAGCCTGGATAAGGGGGGGGGCCGTCTTGGCCCCTCAATCATATTGCATTTTCCAATGATGTGACTTTGTGTTTAAGCTGTAGAAGTCTTAATTCCATCTTAATTGCAAACTCTTAAGTTCAAGTATATGTGTTTGGCAACTTGCAATCATTTCATTCAAACGCCTCTGCAAAATCTGTTGTCTGAATTGATAGAAAGCACCAAGTAGTTTACATTGGTATTAGAGCTTAGGCAGTGGTCTTATACTCTGTGCTTTCTCTTGTTGAGTCTCTCCTTCATTGAGTCATCTTGTCATGATGGCAGCCAATGGTCCTCCTAACCTGCATGAGTTGAGTGCTCTCTTGTCAAGCATTGCTCAACAGGTTCAAGTGCTGGAAAGCAACCAAGCAGAAACTCATGACATAGGGCCCCAATCCCAAGGAAGAGGCCGTGCGGACAACACCAACTCCAACAAGGAGGGAAGATCATCCTCTTCTTCCCCTCCTCGAAGTAGACGGCATCATCGGAGTCCATCTCCTTTGAGACGTCCATGAAGACGAAGGTATGCAAAGCATAAGGTACCTCTTGGAGATAAGCTCTTCAAGTTTACCAAGTATAAGAGAGAGGACAAGCCCGAGGTCTTGCTGGCCTGGATCCGAGACCTTGAGTATTTCTTTAAGGGGGACGAGTACGAAGACAAGGTGAAGATCCGGTTTGCCATCCTGCACATGCAAGACTGTGCTTCACTCTGGTGGGCAGCTATGGTCAACACTGGACAGCAAGCCCACACCTGAAAGTGCTTCAAGAAGAACTTGATGAGGCACTTCCTGCCTAAGGAGTTTAAAAGAGATACAATGGTGCAGTGGGACATCCTCCGCCAACGCCAAGAAGAGAAAGTCAGTGAGTATGTTGATCGTTTTTGGGATACTTTGTTAAAAGTTCAAGCATTTAGTAAGAAGGATAAAAAAGAGTAGCAAAGGAAGTTCTTTGCTGGCCTACGGTATGTCGTTCAGCATGAGGTGGACATTGCCACTCCTACTTCTCTCGAAGACACCATCAACATCGCCTTGAAGGTGGAGAAGAAACAGTCTTTCTCCAACAAGCGGAACGACAGCAACAACAAGCGGAAGTCCCAGGGAACCTCTTCCAAGGAACAAAAGGGTAAGGAGACAGCAAAGGACACACCAAAAGAGCAAAAGTCAGCCAACCAGCCTCCTTTAAAGAAAGCAGCCCGCACTTTCAGCTCATTGTCTCCACAATAGAAGCAAAAGTATTACTCCGAAGGGTGGTGTTTCAAGTGTGGCGATCAAGGCCACAACTTCTACGAATGCCCTCAAGCTGCCAAAAACAGGGGAAACAAAGAGCAGCTGCAAATAAAAGACGGAGGGCGTTTGCAGTGAAAGAAGGCTAACGGGTCTTATTGAAATTTGAGAAAGCTCGGTTAAAAAAACCAAAGTGGGCAAAAAGCGCATCTACTTCAAGCTATCCTTTTGATATTATGGTCCTTTTCAGGTGTTGCAGGTAATAAATGATGTCTCAGTCCGATTGAGACTTCCAGAGCATTGGAAGATCCACAATGTCTTCCACATAAGCTTGGTGCAACCCTTCATTGGGGAACCACCTCAAGAGCCCACACTGGACGATGCACCTAAAGTAGAGGACACAGAGATCTTATTGATCCTAGAGCAAATTATTTTGCATAACTTCACTACGGGACGTCGAGGCACGACTTGCAAAAAGTACCTTTTGAAGTTCAAAGGGCTCCCATCCACCGCCGATGCCCAATGGGTGGACAGAGCTACATTTCAGGAGTGTCCTGAAATCCTGGATGCTTATGTGGAGGCATTTCAGTTGCGAACAACTGAATGAAAGACGGAGGGAATGTCATCCTGCTTCAACATGTATCCACTTGCTTGGTACTATTTCTTTTTGTCGAATGAAAGACGGAGGGAATGTCATCCTGCTTCAACATGTATCCACTTGCTTGGTACTATTTCTTTTTGTTTTTCAATAGTATGCTTATTAAGAAATGAAATATATTCCTACTGTCCAGTTACAGTGTCCAGTTACAGACAATGGGGACTAGGTCTAGCATTTGAGGGTGGACCCCCTTGCTTGGGGTTATGGGCAATAGTGACCCACAAGAGTGATGGCCTCTCTTTGAGAGGAACATCTGGAAACCACACCCCACCTGAGTACCCAAACATGGAACCAATCAAATGCATAGATTGCATATCGACCTAGGAACCATTCAAGAGAATGTTCCCTGAGCTTTGGGTGTGGGCCTGGTAGCATGCCAAGAGTAATGGAGATACAAGATAAGACGACAAACAAATGAGCTCAGTATGGCTCAATTATTACCTTAGAGTATGTCAATAGATAGTCTAAGATGTTAGGAACCCGTGGGTGCGATCAAAATTGAATTCTGACAACTTTAAAATTTTACGGTTTTTGGGAGTGACATGTGGCAGCTAACATGTGGCACACTGCCACATGGAATCTGAGCTGGCAGGTCAGTCCACCTGTCCCACACATGTGGCAACATGCATGGCAAGTGGCAGGGCATGCAGGCCAAGTGTCTGGCCCCAAATCTGGTAGATTTGGGGCAGGTTGTGGGCTGTCCTCTTTGGGACTGCAGCCCACCAAAAATCTGGGACAAGTGTCCACCGTCCACTCTAGGCTTGGGGGGAGAGTTGAGCCTATAAAAGAAGGCCTCTCCCCTTCATTCTCTACATGAAAATTCGTCACTTTTCTTCTCCCTTTTTTTGGATGATGCAGCAGAACCTCTCCAGCTCCTTGGGTGCAGCCAGCTTCTCCCCAGGCCATTCTCTCACCTCAGCAGCACTTTCTCTCTCTATAATAGGACATTCTCTCTCTACAGTTCCAGCCCCTCCTCTCTAGAAATCTGCCCCCTCTCAGCTCTTCTGGAACAACAGCAGCATCCTCTCTCCTTCTCCTAGCCTGGAGCAGCCACAGCCCCTTTCTCTCTCCTGTTGTAGTCTTTCTCTCTCTACTGTAGAATTTCTCTCTCTACTCTTCCAGCCCATTTCCTTTGCAGAAATCTGCCTTTCTATACACCTCTGGAACAGCAGCAGCTCCTCTCTTACATCCCCTCCCTTGGGATCAGCATTGGCACTCTCTCTCTATAGCTATCACTCCATAAAGGCTTTCTCTCTCTAGCCTACAGGATGTTTTTCTAAGCTGTTTTCATTCCAGCCCCATTTCCACGCTCTCCTCACCCAAGGTAGCTTCAGAGGCATCAAGGACTCATCTACAAAAGGGTCAAGTCACGAAGGGAGCCTGTATTGTCAAGTTTATCTCATTTGCAGCACTATTTCATGTTGTTTCTACTATCTTTCTAGAAACTAGTGCTTGCCTCTAATGTTGGATGTAAGTGGTGATTGTTGCAAGCTTCTTCCTTGTGGATTGGGCAAGCCAAGAGTTGAAACCTGAGCTTGGAGTCCTCCTTTTTGTTGTCTAACTTGTACATTTGCTCTTGAGTCTTGTATCTAGGTCCTAGGTTTTCACTGAGTTCATCAGTTTGGAAGGTGCATTGCACCTTGGTCTTGTATCTCCATTTTCAAGAATAAAGTGAGCCTGGATAAAGGGGGGGGGCCGTCTTGGCCCCTCAATCATATTGCATTTTCCAATGATGTGACTTTGTGTTTAAACTGTATAAGTCTTAATTCCAGCTTAATTGCAAACTCTTAAGTTCAAGTATATGTGTTTGGCAACTTGCAATCATTTCATTCAAACACCTCTGCAAAATCATTTGTCTGAATTGATAGAAAGCACAAAGTAGTTTACATTTTGCTGCACACTTCTCTGTCTTGGATGTGCATCCCTATCTTGTGAATCCCACTGGATAGGTGATTGGGCCATTTTCTTACGAGACTCGTCTGAGATCTGCAAGGTTGTCACACACACTGTGTATGCAACTGATGCACGCAACCTTTGCTTTTCACAGAGAAAAATTACCTCAACAAGAGGTGTCTTGCATTCACAATCTATGCCAATACCGGGCTGTCAACTCAAGGCATATACCCACAAAGTTGCCAAGGCATCAACAACTATATTGCCCCTTTTCTGGCTACTGCAAAAAGCACTGAGTATGCATCTGATTCCCTTTTCCTAAGCACAAAGGCTATTACTTGAGAGAAAACTGAGTACAAGAGTTTAGCGTGGAAGCTGTTCATACAAAATTCAAACATAAATGAATCATTACATGAGCTCTTAGGCTCTCTTTCTTGGCAACAAGCCACTTGTCAAACTCTACATTACTTTCCTAATTACATGCCACTAAGGGCAACTCTGGAGTCTTTGAAGCACTTGGTCACGCGAACCGCCTCCTAGACTCTTGTCAGGCTCCCGTAGCGCTTAGGAAAATCACTCTTCCTAGTACCTGCAACAATTTATTAAAGCGCACCACCATGACACCCATTAATTGTTAGCACTTTGCATGCAAATAACACATTGTGGACTAATTCTAGTCACGGTGGGTGTCCCCACTGAACACATGTGCACACATAACAAATATTTAAAAATATATTTATTCTTTAGTTGACCGAAGTCAATGCTCTTATCATTTGGGTCATGGAAAATGAGACTTTTAGAGAATGGTCTTTCCATTCAAGTTAACGTTGTCCTCATAATTGTTCTTGGGTGGAGCTTGCAAGTTGAATTGGAAAAGTTATAGACCCAGAAACGTCTGATCTTGAATATCACTCTCAATTTTCTTGTTTCATTGAAATATCTTGTAGGTCTAAGATCTAGAACTAAATGCAAAATGAGTTGCATTGTGGTCTTTTGGACATTTCAATTGATAAGATGTTTTTGTGATCACATGCTTCCATGCAAGTTTTGTGCACATCTTTTGTTGTGCACATTTCTAATGAGCAATGAAATTCTAAATTTACACTTCCTGGACTTCTCTACAATTGGTTGTTTTTGCATGGTATTTTCGTATGTGAGACAATGATGGTACTTTTATGCTTTTAGAATTGTACATAAGGGATCTTAATTTTTACAGACTTAAATGTTTAATTCACTTCTCTTTAGTTCTTGCATTTAAATACTTGTATCCACTTCTATGAAATGCGCATTAGGCTCATCTTTTTTAAAAAATGGGAATTTTCAGGGGCAAACTTCAGGCCAATTCCGACCTTCATACTACACTTGGCAATCTTCCCGCAAGTGTTCACTAGGAACTATTCATTTGTTGAAATTTATGTGTGGTTTTTTAGTTAAACTTGGAAGGCTCTAGGATTGTTTCATTTATCTACTAGCAAAGAGGAATGTTATTATTTGAAACATTGTATTGCAATTGGAACATTTTATTGTCCAGTGCTATTTTGGTTACCATTAGAAATCTTGATTGAAAAATGTGAAATATGTTACTTCTCAAGAAATTAATTTTCAAAGCATGAGAACCAACTTGGGTCCCAATCTTCTACAAAATACACCATGTTGGGAATACAACATGATCTCTATCCTAACCTTACAAATTGCAAAGAAAATGTAGAATATGCAACATGGAGACCAAAGAATGATCGGTCATCATCTATCGGTTATGAATTAGGAGGTGGGCATGTTATCCATCTACTACTATTTTCTGCAAACTGGAATACAATGCCATAATCCCACACCTTGAGCTGAAAGCCTAGAACTCTCTCAAACATTTGTCCCATTACTCTACAGGGTATAGCTACAAAGTTTTCCTAGCATCTGGCCACTCTCTTCTAATGGCATGTCTACAACGAGCAGATCAAGACCTCAAAGAAAAACAATGGAGAAGTAACAACCATGATTAGCGCTTTGATTTCAAGCCAACTTAGCTTGAGTTGGGATTGTATTTGAAGATGTCACTGTAGTTTTGAAATCGAACAACCGTCAGCTATTGCTGCTGCTGGCATGATGCAATCATGCTTGATAATGTAAGGAATCCAACATTGGTAGAATTCCATAAAGCACCACCCCAACATGATTGAGCACTGAGAAGCTGGAGAAATAAGTTAACAAAACCTACAAGTGTGTAGAAGTGCACCTAGTTGTTCACCCTAAAAAAGACTTCTATTAATATGAAAGAAATGGCCATGAGCAAAGCACTCAAGGCACAAATACGTCATAGCATGAAAAAATAGTGGTGAAGTGCCTCTCAAAGTATCTAAACAAAAAATCCTAAAAGAAACCACCACTGTGGCTGAAAAAGCCACATCAGACCAATGAGAGACTTGGAGAAGAAGGGACTACTCTCCATGCCCAAAGTTGAGGTTTTTAATTTTTAATTTTTAGGTGAGCTGTCTATAACCCAACATTTCCTTGTAAAGGTGAGAGTTCTAACTGAGAGATCCCATCTATCTCATTGTCTACTACTTACATGCTTATACTTCCTTTCTATTCCTCCTACTTTAGATAGGTCTTGTGGCATCATTCTACTATCTTTTATTTCCTACTTTATGAATTTTGGTTTAGAGTATCTCAACATTGATATAATCTACTTAGCTATGTTGGATTTGCAAGACATTGCTCACATACATCTTGCTCAATCCAGTAGTCTTTAGAATAAAGAAGATCTATTATAGGATTCTTGATTGAATGATGATTTTTTTGCGTGAAATATATTTCTAATTTTGTCTAAAATTCAATAGTTGCACAATTGATCCTCGCGTAAGTTTGTTAATACATAGACATCCTTCCTCACTGCTACATGCTTGTGTTTTCTTCCCTACTAGTTGTGTGATTTCTTGTTAGTTGTATTGAACCTTAGGGAAGAAATCTACTAAAGTTTGGAGACATTAGTTGTTGGGAAGGAGATTTAATTCTATCTCCTCCGATCACCACAGTATTTCCTAGCTTCTTTTAGAACAATCTAGGTTGCCAAAAAGTTGTCGCATCCTCACTGATAAGTTTGTCCCAAATATATGTGCTACACTGCCTTATACTTAAGGAGACTGGGGTCCACCTTAAACCACAAAGAAACTCTATCTCCATTACCAAAATCATAGGACAACATGACCGGTTTGTGATTTGATAGTGCTAAAGTGGAGAAAGTTTCAGCCTTTAAACAACTAATGGCCTTGGAGAACAAATACATAGATAAGTAAAACCTATAAAGTCGGGCTTCTCTCCTACAGTTGCCGACCTATCGGTTAGACCAAGTGAAAAACCTATTTGAGTCAAGGTCTATTAACTCGAGTGCAATTTTGAGGTCTTTCCAAGCTTGACATATTACTCATCTAATGACTCTGTCCCTTGCCTAGCCAAGTGTCCCTTCTGCTCTTCACCATGTTAAAGTCTCCCAATATGATGGACTCCCTAGAGATTGCCAAGCCTATATACTCTATCCACATAGCGCGTGGGAGCATATAGAGACACAAGAAAGAAAAAATTCCCTTTTATATTACACTATAGGGATATCCACCTGTTCTCCATCTCCATCTCCATCTCCGTCCTCACCTCCAGCTCCAACTCCATCTCCATCTCCAACGGAAGGTCATAGAAAAATATTAACAAGCCACCACTCCTCCACAAGCTCCCATTTACGTATTGGGGGACTTCAACAGCATGACAACAGAATGTTGTTTCATTTGCACACCAATCTGTTGTATGGCAAAAGAGAGAATAACAAGACACTCATCCTGTTGTTCTCTGTTTTGCCATACAACAGATTGGTTGTGTTCAGCTCTCTAACTGTTGTCTCCCATCTGAAAGAGCATGGGCGACGACCGGCAGCGCTTACAGGAGGGCTGGGACAAGTGCAAGCACACCGTTGCCTTTGATCCTTCGGAGATTCTGACTTCGGACCATGTCCGTCGTTATCGAATATATAGTGCTGTGATCGCCAGTCGGGGCACCCTCTCTGATGAAAGCTTTGATAGTTTGATGGACAGAGTTAATACTTTTCCTCCACGGACGTTACAGTATATCTTTGCGGCACAGAACAGCGAAGAATGGATGCAACGGATCATAGAGAGCTTGTTTGCCATTGACGATGCTAAAGCCGACGCTCCCGCCCAGGGTCTTTCTCCAACCGAGCTGGATCTTCTCGAAAAGGCCTTCGACAGACAATATGAGGACCCAGAAGGCTTCGTTGTCTCCTATGTTCAGCACTATATTGATCGGTGCTTCATGAAGTGGGCTCAAGATACAAAGACCTGGTATGCTCCATGCGCTCCAATAGTCCAGTCTAGCGGCTGGGGAAAGTCTAGGGCAATGAAAGAGGTTGCACATGCTGCTAGCGGTATGATGGTTTTCTATTTCTCGTTGCTTCAACCCACATCTACAGGGTACCCTCCCTCGCACCCACAATTGAGACAGTACTTTGTGACGATGACCAAAGTTAAGCAGGCTTTCGCCATCTTCTGGGCTTGCTTTGATTGGTTGGCCAACGAAGAAACGTTTCCAGATAGAGCCAAGCTGTTTCACATACAGCAGACCAAGGACTACGGTGGCATACTAGACAGACTTTTAGAGCGACCAGAGTGCTCTTCGGACGAGATGAAGCTTGCATGTTCTGCTGTTTGGAACAAATTCGAAAACTCCCTCAAAAAATCTGGTGTTCAGTTTTTGTTCGTGATAGACGAAGCCAGGGAGCTTCTTACTCAAGCCCATGATACAGGTCAGAGAAGCTTTATTGTTTTTAGAAGAGCCTGCGCAGAGCTGCCTCTCAAGGTTAATGCAGCTCAACGCATGGGATCGTTTGTGTTGTTTATTGATACAACTGCAAGGGTGAGCAATTTTACCCCTGTGAATAGGGAGGACCCAAGTGCTAAAGTGAGGATCGGTCTCCAGCAACTTTTTGTGCCGTTATCAAGAATGCCCACGTTTAATATACTTGCTACATCACAACCCACCACTCTGAACGAGGCTGCAGAACCAGAACGTTTTCTCGTTCGTGGCAGGCCATTGTGGGCTGCTTTTCTGGAAGGTCACAATATACAAGAATTGGTAAATCTGGCAAAAGTCAAGCTTCTTGGAGGGCTAGAAGTAAAGTCAGTGCAGGGGCAAGAAAAGCTGAAGTCTCGAGATATGTCATTAGTGTTTCTTGGCCGTCGAATAGGTGTGGATGTTTGCCCACAGTCAATGGTTGCTCAACAGCTGGTTGCAGCACATATGCGCATCTGTCTGCATACATCAGCAGCTAGAGATTATGTGCTTACCCATGCGCTACCTGAACCTGTTTTAGCTGAAGCAGCAGCACAGGTTCTGCACAGTGAAGTCTTGGTTACTACACAGCTTCGACATTTAAACTCTCTACTCCTGAATGGCATTGCGAGTGCAGGAGAAAGAGGAGAGCTAGTAGCACGGTTTTTACTACTTAATGCCATGGACAGTTTACAGAACTGGGAGGCTTTCTCTACTCCTCAAGGGTTGGAAGAGTTTCTTCAAGCTTTCTTGAGGAACTGGAAGGGGTTCACAAAATCAGGCCATCTGAAAGAAGCACGTGTATTTTTCAATGCATTTTATCGCTTTTATGGTGGATACCCTTCAACTGACGTTCTCAAGACTTTTATAAGGAATTGTGCGGCCATGATATGCAGTAAAAGGCAGGAGGCATATGATCTCATGATACCTTTTGTGTTTCCTAATCATAAGGGAGAATATGACATTGGTGATGACAGCTGCATAGGTTGCATAGCAATCCAAGTCAGAAACAGGAAAAATGTGGTTAATTCAGTAGGCACCCTAAAGGACATGCACACTTATCAGAGAAGAGTCAAGAAAGGCCAGACCTTATGTTTTGTTTTTGTTGAATGTGGGGCAGACGATAGAAGCAACAAAAGATTCTCCTCAAAAAAGAAAAAGATCCAAGAAAGAAATGAAGACACAGTTGGTAAAAGAGACAGGTGATGTCGCTGCGTTTACAGTGGAGAGTTTGGATGAAGTCCAGTGCCCAGATGAATATATGGAAGTGCTCCAATTAGTGCTTAGAGAATCACCAGAGCCCATGAGCATTTTGAAGGCAGAGAATGTTGAGGTGTTAGAGTTGACTGCACTACGAAGGATAATGCACGATGTGTATCCAGAGGAGGCAGCAGATGCTCTGGGAAAAAGAAAGGGTGGAGAAGAGTCTTTCTTCACGAGAAGGCTGTGCCTAATGTGATTTTGTTGAATGTGGGGCCAGGACAATATACTTCTGTAAGGTTTTGGACCTCATCAATTAGAGTCAGGCGTTAAGGGCTATGTTAAGAGAGTTACTTGATTTTGTTTTGAGAATGGGAAGTTTCATGAGACTGTCTAGTACTTTTGGTATTAGTGTGTAACTGTCTATAGGATTTCTGGTTATGCAAGGAAGGAGATCTGAATTCTAATTAAAGTTAATTCAGTTGTACTTCACTTTTCTTGAAAGCACCTATAAAGGCTCAAACTAAAGGTCTTGAGTTCTATATGGTTGTTAAATTGAGTGAGTGTATCCACATCTCCATCTTTGCAAGTTTTTTTTTTTAATAATTGGGTGCATGCTAAAGTTCAATATAATATTAACTTAAATTACAACCATGGTGAAGGTCTGGTAGTATTTTAGCATTGAGGTTTTGCTAGTTGTAATCTTACTAGACTCTAAAAGTTTAGTTGAAGCATATTTTCTTACAACTGGATTGTTAAGGAACCCTTCTTACAGTGATTGGGTCTCTTCTTGATTAAACGAGTTTATTTAGAACTATTGCAGTTTGCTCTCGAGATGAGAACATCTCGTTTGTTAAGAGGGAGTGAATGTTACATACCAACTATTTCAGAGTTCGACTCTAGTTACTTTTGGAATTACTTAGAGACTTATTTCTATGTATTGGTATTTTTTGTATGTGGAAGCTGATGAATACATTAATGAAACCAGCTCCTTCCAGCCCTCCGCCAACATTACCAGAGGTCGATGCCCTTCCTCGCCCTGCTACTACAAATGCAGCTCCCTCTGCTACCCCCAAGAGCACCCCAATTGCCCCTCGCAGGCACACCATGCCTACTCCTGTGGAGAATGGAGGTGCTGCAAGCTTAACCAGCCACCCCCCTACCATCTTTTGCATGATAGAAATCATCTCCGACAAGCAAGACCTATCCTTTGTAGACAAAGTGGTCATCCCTAAGGGGCAAATCGCAGCTCTCTGTAACACGCTCTTGCCAGGATCAGCAACCCTTGATAAACAAGGGAAGCTTGCCAAGCTTGGCTTCAATGCACTCAGTTACTCAAAGAAGAGGGCTTGCTACCTCGAAGGGTCTTGGAAAGAATGAATGCAGATGCCCTTAAGCCTGGCCTGTACGCTACATGTGCACCTCAAAAGAATTGAATTTGCTTGTTTTACTGGCCTGGGAACAAACAGATGGTCGGACACGAAGCCAGCAGGAGGGATGTGGCTTGCAACTTTGTGAGATATCTGATGGAGCTTTGCAGCTGTGTGTGTGCATGCGTGCAGGGTGCAAACATAAGCCCCTCACTTACATCTCAGTAGAGCAGCTCGAGCATCCCCAGCCGAAAGCAGAGAACCCAGAGGCTCTCCGCAAGGAATCAGAAGATTACCTCAAGCTTCTGCCAGGATTCAATATGCCTATGCTCCTCCATGAACTCATGCCCTCCCAAATAGCTGCCAGTGCTGCCCATGATCATGAGCACCACCAACCGGTGGGCTTTATGCTCTCCCAAGGCCACCACAGAACTGCCCTGCTTGTCTGCATGCGCATTTCAGCTAAGATGGTCACCAACACTAAAGCAGAAGCAGTCTATCATTCCATTGATGCTCAACCTGTCTTGAATTTGTTGTTCGCCTCTCATTTTGTGGAGTGCACTGCCTTGCCAAGTGATGATTTTGTCAATCTCTTGCGGGTCATGTGCAAAGAAGATCTGGAGAGAGAGTACAATGAAGCCAAAGAGGCTTGGAAGCAACGTCTGGATGCTAGAAAATCCAAGCAAAACGATTTAAATAGTATGATTCAGATGTATTCAAGCGTGTGCTGCCACATTACTTGTTAGAAAGACGTCCCTGGGAAGAAAATGTGCTTCGTAATGCATTGGGTGGATGGTCCAAATATTACTTGCAAAGGAGCTGATGATGGAAATGATCAGGAGCTGAAAGCAAATGGTCGCTGTTCCGTGGTCGAGGTGGATAGTGATAATGGTACAAATATATTTGGTAAAGGAGCTAGTGATGTACATGAACAATAGCTGAAAGCAAATGACCACTGTTTAGAGGGTCCAAACATTGCTGGTAAAGAAGCTGTTGATGGAATGATCAGGAGCTGAAAGTAAATGATCTGTGTTGCAATGTCAACAAGGTGGATTGTGACTATGGTGCCTGTTTATTACTAGAACTCTCGAAGTTGGAGGAGGAGCTTTGTAGCATTTGGTCAGGTGAACCTGGTATGCAGCATGGTAGATTGTTGTTTAGTGGTGCTAACCTGTAGAGTCTCAGCCGTGATGGAAGTCATTCATGTCACCACAATGCAAATATCCTAAGTCAAAGTACCAGTTGACCATTTATTTGATCATAATTAAAGAGTTTTCTATTTGTGTTAATTATGGTTAAAGAGTTCTTTTTTAATGGTCAAAGAATTGACTACGGTCAAAGATACTTGACTTTGGTCAAGTAAACTTGACTTCGGTCGAGGAGACTTGGTTTATTACCAAGAGGGTTAACAACGGTACAGAGAACCATAGAGCTGACTACAGAGTGTTGACTTCGGTCAACGAGACTTGGTTTATTGCCAAAAGAGTTAACTACGGTTAACTAAGATGTGCCAACTTCGGTTGGAGAGACTTGACTATAATTAAGGCGCCTCTTCCCTTGGTCAAAGCCTCTTAATTATAATCAAGAGCATTGACTTCGGTCAACCAAAGAATAAATATATTTTTTAATATTTGTTATGTGTGCACATGTGTTCAATGGGGACGCCCACCGTTACTAGAATTAGTCCACAATGTGTTATTTGCATGCAAAGTGCTAACAATTAATGGGTGTCATGGTGGTGCGCTTTAATAAATTGTTGCAGGTACTAGGAAGAGTGATTTTCCTAAGCGCTACGGGAGCCTAACAAGAGTCTAAGAGGCAGTTCGCGTGACCAAGTGCTTCAAAGACTCCAGAGTTGCCCTTAGTGGCATGTAATTAGGAAAGTAATGTAGAGTTTGACAAGTGGCTTGTTGCCAAGAAAGAGAGCCTAAGAGCTCATGTAATGATTCATTTACGTTTGAATTTTGTATGAACAGCTTCCATGCTGAACTCTTGTACTCAGTTTTCTCTCAAGTAATAAAAACCTTAGGGGGGTGTCCAGCCCGACGATTGTCCTGGGCCCTAGTGTATTTGTTGAGAGAGGGAGAGAAAATGAGAGTGTCTTTGCTGTCTTTTACGAAGGAAGATTTCATTGGTATCAGAGCAATAGGCTCACCCTCTTCCTCAAGAAGGTGACGACTCAAGCGAAGGAGTACATTGGCCTGTGGAGAGCAGTGGGCTAACATGGCGTTTCAGCTATCAGTTATTGTATTTCTTAAGAGACGGCGGGCAAGCTTGCATCCACCTACAGACTTTTCTTTTCGTCACAGCACTAGAGCATAGACCCGTTGTGTCTATAACTAACGGATGCACTAATTATGCCGACGCTTGGCGATAGGCTTTTAAAGCGCCTGCGTAGAATGGTGTTCCATCATCTGCAGGTTCAATTAATGGAACCTCAGTACAAAGGCTGATCAGGTTGGCAACACCTTCACGGGGATGTATGGCAAAGGAAACGATGGAACAGACAATTGCTTGACGGGAAGGCTAGCAAGGACAAAAGACTCCTACACGCGTGGCAATTACTCCCTCCCACGCAGGTGTATCCTTGATGGAAAGTGTCAATTCTTCACGCGGGCACTAGGCATTGTTGAAGGAGAAGGGCGTTGGCGCGATGTGCGACGTCGACCAGCCAGAAGGTATGGAACCTTAGGCTTGATGACGTGGCAGACCTGACACGTGGTGCTGACATGGCAGGCAAGGCAGGCCTGAGGGATGCTGATGTGGCAGTACACATGGCAGCCAGCTCAGATGCTGATGTGGCAGAACATGTGACAGGTGATGTGGCGCCCACACGTGTGTGATTGACACGTGGCATCCAGTTAGCTGACCCTAGTTAGAGATCTGGTCAGAGGACTGGCTAACCAGACTGACTAATTAACTAGACTAGACTGGTTCAGTTAGACAGTTTGGTTAAGCTAGTGGCCAAGTTACAGACTAACTAGTCTGTCAATGTAACCAGACCAGAACAGGATTGATTTGGTTAGTGTAACCAGTAGCTACCCATCTGATTACTGTCAAAAGAAAAAGAAAAAGAAAAAGAAAGAATTGATAGACCAAAATTCCATTTTAGATGCTATTAAACTTAATAAACCATGCCAAAAATGGGGATTGGACTTGTCTGTCCCTTTAAAGTGTCCACACACCTGGGAAAGAACAAATACATTATGGCCATGATAGACTACATAAGGAAGTGTGTCGAGGAAAAGGAACTCATAAGGAAGTCCTTAGAGAGAAACCCAAGAGAATTGTTGTAGTATTTCTTTAAAAAAACATTAGATGCAAGCAAAGACTGTTTCTGCTAGCAGTTTTCACCTATCTGAGAAAGTATTTACTGTCAGAAAAAGCAGAAATTAGAAAAAAATCAGAGATTTGCACAAGTAAAGGAATGCATGCCTTTGTGCTTAGGAAAAGGGAATCAGATGCATACTTAGTGCTTTTTGCAGCAGCCAGAAAAGGGGCAATATAGTTGTTGATGCCTTGGCAACTTTGTGGGTATATGCCTTGAGTTGACAGCCCGGTATTGGCATAGATTGTGAATGCAAGACACCTCTTGTTGAGGTAATTTTTCTCTGTGAAAAGCAAAGGTTGCGTGCATTAGTTGCATACACAGTGTGTGTGACAAACTTGCAGATCTCAGACGAGTCCGTAAGAAAATGGCCCAATCACCTATCCAGTGGGATTCACACGATAGAGATGCACATCCAAGACAGAGAAGTGTGCAGCAAAATCAGCAAGAATTTGAGTAGATGGTATGCACTCGTATGCAAGAGATGGAAAATCTCAAAAGGGATCCAAGAGCTCAGCATTTGTTTCAAGTAGAAAATATGCCTAATGTAGCTTATGATGTGCCAATGCCAGAGGCACACTCTTGTGTACAGCCAGAGAGAGAGACGGTCTCATAGCAGGAAGAGATCGAGGCATCATCACCGATCTCCCAGTCCTTCACCGTCTACCTCGAGCTTGACTTCTGTATCTTCTTCTTTATCAGATAAACCATCCAGGAAAAGAAGGAAACACAAGAAGTCTAGGAAGAGTAAGTCTTCCAGAGAGACCAAGGAATTCAAAGAGGGAGGTAAATCTGTCAAGTTTATGACCTATAATGGACAATATGGTCATACAGACAAAGCATTGCAGTTCATCAGGCAGTTTGATGCTGCATTCGGTATAGAAAAGTTTTCAGAATCCTCCAAGTTAAGAATGGTTAGTTTGCACTTGACAGCGACAACTAGTGCATGGTGGAGTGCACAGACCACAGATGGGTCAGCCCCAAAGAGGTGGAAGGACTTCAAGAAAGCTTTCTACCAGCAGTTTATGCCTAAACACTTTAGAGATCATGTTCTTCAAGATTGGGACAGTTTGCATATGGATGCAGTAGATACAGTGGATGTGTATAACCAAAAGTTTTGGGATGCTTATTTGCAGGTTGCACCTTTCAAAAAGGTCTCCAAAGGAACCCAAATGAGAAAGTACAGAGCACGTCTCAGTCCAAGAATTCAGGCAGTAGTGAATGCTTTGGGGGCAAAGAGCATTCAAGACCTTATGCATTCAGCTTCAGTAGCTAGTCTTGTGCCGTTACAAGATCCATCCACAGTACTATCCTTGCATGCAGGACGTGCTGAAAGAAGAAAAACCGATTTTTCAAAATCAGAAAAGAAAGAGTATCCCAAGGTTGAAAAGAAAGGGTTTCAACCTCAGAAGCCGAGAGGTACTCAGTTTTCAAAGTCATATAAATGCAAATCCCCATTCACTCCTGAATAGATAGCTGAATTTCGCAAAGATGGGAAATGCTTTAAATATGGGAAAGAGGCGCATATGGTTGCCTAGTGCCATGAGAAGCCTTAGGGTTCTAAGGAGCAGAAAAAGCCACAAGTACCACCGAGGCCAATGGTGGGAGCAGCCCCAGATGTTTTGGGGAGTACCTCAGACCCAAGGGAAAAAGAGCTTTTGCTATCATGGGAAAAGATAAGAGATCAGCAAGCATTAATCCTCTTTGATCTAGGTCTACAGACAATTTCATATATGAAGATTTAGCCCTGAGATTAGGGATAAAAACTGAAGAGCTAGGTAGAGCTCTTGATGCTGATCAAATGTTCCAAGGGAATCTAGTGCAAGTTACTCCTTTGATTGGAAAGCTTCGTGTCCATGTACAGAGCTATGTAGATCAAGAGGACTTCTTAATCTCTCCTCTCAAGCAGCATGATATTGTACTTGGTACACCGTGGTTTCATCGAAAGGAAGTAACAATAGAATACCCTGAGAGGGTGTTGAGTTTTATCCATAGGGGAAAAAACAAGCGTTTAGTTGCCAAGAATAAAGGGGAGACTATCCCCATTGTATCTGATGTTACATGTGGTAAAGCAATAAAGTCTGCAATTTCCGCGTACATGGTTTTTGTAAAAGAAAAAGAAAATGATATGCATGCTAAAATGAATGATGCGGACAAAGATAAATTTCAGTTTCTTGTAAACTTTAAAGATTGCGTTTCCGATGCTTTGCTAGGGGAGTTACCCCCAGAGAGACCAAAAGATCATTAGATAGAGTTAATGCCTGGTAGTGAGCCACCAAATAGACCACCTTATAGAGTCAGTGCGACTCAGAGAGAGGAGATTATGGCTCAGGTACAGGACTTGTTGTCCAAAGGGTTGATTCAGCCCAGCTCGTCTTCTAGTACAAAAGAAAGATGGTTTTTTTCGAATGTGCATTGAATAAGATGACCATCAAAAATAGATTTCCGATACTACGCATAGATGATGTGCTTGACCAACTGATAGGAGCAACAGTTTTCAGCAGGATAGACTTGAAGAGTGGCTATCATCAAGTCAGGATACAATCGCAAGATGTGCATAAGACAGCTTTTCGCACTACATTTGGGTTGTATGAATACTTAGTGATGCCTTTTGGGTTGACAAATGCTCGATCCATATTCAATAGAATGATGGATCGTATCTTCCGAAAGTACAGGCATTTCACGGGTACTTTCTTTGATGATATCCTAGTCTTTTGAAAGACAGAAGAAGAGCACAGGGAACATCTTGCTTTGGTATTTCAAGAACTTCGAATTCATCAGCTTTTTGCCAATAGCAAGAAAAGTGAATTCTTTTTGGAAGAGATCCATTATCTGGGGCATATAATATCCAAGAATGGGATACATATGGATCCTACAAAGATCCGAGCCATCCAAGAATGGCGTGAGTTGAAAACTATGCATGAAGTTCGTAGTTTTTTGGGACTTTGCTCCTACTATAGGAGATTTATCAGGCATTTTGCTGATATCGCAGCTCCATTACATGACCTTACTAAGAAAAATGCAGCCTTCACATGGGGAATATTCCAAAAGAATGCATTCAATGCACTCAAGGAGAAGTTGACTACAGAGCCTATTCTTGTAGTCCCGGATTTTTATCAATCTTTTGATGTTGATTGTGATGCTTGTGGAGATGGTGTTGGGGCTGCATTACATCAGAATGGACATGTAGTAGCATACGAGAGCCGAAGATTGCGTGATGCTGAAAGATATCTGGGAATCTATGAAAAAGAATTGTTGGCTGTAGTTCATGCTGTGAACAAATGGAAGCACTATCTTTTGGGTGTAGATTTTACTGTTGAAATAGATCACCAAAGTCTGAGATATTTTCTAACTCAGACAAAACTTTCCGAGAAGAATATGAAATGGGCAAATATGCTATCAATGTATCATTTTCAGATTGTCCATACCCCAGGAATTCGGAACAGAGTGGTAGATGCCTTGTCTCGAAGACCCCAGGTCAATAATGCGACTATTGCCTATCATCAGGACCTGGAAGGCATGAGGGAGCAATATGCTAATGATGCAGATTTTGGCGAGATTTTATAGCAAATGCAAGAGGGGCAGTCCACCAGTCACTATTCCTTGAAAGATGGGTATCTAATGAGACTGCTTATGCATCACCCAGGAGATGAGGAAAAAGATTTTGGAGGAATGCCATGCACCTCCCTATGTTGGACATAGAGGAATTACAGCAATAACTCTAGCACTAGAGAGGTATTTCTTTTGGCCAGGGATGCGGAAAGATATACATCAGTTTGTTACTGAATGGCTTACGTGTCAGAAAGTAAAGTACGATAGACGGAAGGCACCTGGCCTACTTATGCCTCTTCCCATGCCTCAGGCACCGTGGGAAAGTATTACAATGGACTTCTTTTTTGATTTGCCAAGGTCAAAGTCAAGGAATGATGGGATTTGGACTATCATTTATAGATTCAGCAAGCAAGCTCATTTCATTCCGGTTCGCAAAACGATAAAGGCAAATCATATGGCTAAGCTTTTCATGGCACACATCTTTAAGCACCATGGTTTGCCTAAGTCCATTGTCAGTGATCGAGATCCCAGAATGACTAGTCTATTCTGAAGAGCTTTATTTGATAACATGGGGACGAATCTGAATTTTTCTTCTTCTTTCCATTCCCAGACAGATGGTCAAAGTGAAGTAGCAAATTCTACAATGTTGGATGTGTTGAAATGCCACATGGGTGACCAAGGTTCAGACTGGGAGAAGTACCTACCATTGGTAGAGTTTGCTTATAATAATACAGTACACAGCTCTACAGGGAAAGCCCCCTTTGAGGTCATTTATGGAAAGGTGATTCTACCACCTATCCTGAGGACCAAGGACGAAATATTTGCAGCTGATCAGTTTGTGAGACACCTCCAGACAGCTTACAGCCAAGTCCGGATAGCAATCGAAAGGTCTCAAGAGAAACATAAAAGAGTTGTAGATAAGCATAGGAGATAGCTAGATCTCAAGGAAGGAAATTGGGTACTTTTAAAGTTTGAGAAAGCTAGGATCCATAAGTTCAAAGGCAAATAGAAAGTGTATGCAAAGTTATCTCCCATATATTATGGCCCTTACAGGGTTACAGAAAGAATAAATGAGGTTGCATACATGTTGGCATTGCTAGAGCATTGGAGGATTCACAATGCATTCCATGTGAGTCTTCTAAAGAAATTCCAAGGGCCAGAGCCTACAGAGCCAATATCAGAGGATCCACCAGAAGTGGATGAGCTAGATGAGGTCCTTTAGCTAGAGTAGATTCTGTATCATACTGTACGCAAAGGCCCTTAGGGAAAGGAGTTTTACAAGTATCTTGTAAAATTCAATAATTATACGGCATTAGATGCCAAGTGGATGGATGAAGACATGTTGTCCGATCATCCATAGCTTTTGGAAGTTTACAATGAAATTGTGGATGGATGGGCTCTTGGATAAAAAATTGCCTCCGTCCTTGGAGAAACAAGTGATGGCAGCCAGCTATTTAGTGGAAAAGCTTGGTGCTAAACTTACATTGAGTGAGAAGTTCGTCACAACTCTTCTAACCTCAGATGTGAAGACATGGTCTAAAGCTAACTTTGAAAAGGACATCAAAGATGAAGGCTTTTCCTTGACAATAGAGCACGTCATTAACCCCCCCTCAGATCCATCATCTGCATCTGTGCACAATAAGATCATGTCTGCAGCCTTAGCCTTGTACGGGATGGACTGTTGGATGTGATAAGAACCATGGTAAAGCAAGAAATACGCGCACTCATTGGTAGCAAGATGGAGAGATCGCTCAGGGACGAGGCTGCAGAAAAGGATTTTTCCAGCTTGCTACAAGCAATGAAGCAGCAGGTGTCAATCTCGACGTAGTCTCAGGAGGGCAGGTTGAGAATGAGATTGAAAGGCTTCTCGAATAAAGGTTTCTCCGATTTTTCTACATGGATCCCATGGGGTAGTTCATCATCTACCAAGATGACTCTAAACTATGACATTGAAGAGATTAAAAAAGAAATGGTCACATGGATAGCCTTCTCCTTTAGTGCTAGCCTTCATCATGGCTAAGTCTGCCCTTCACCTCCGGAGTGCCAACAGAAACTCAGTACGAAGACTTTGTATAAATTGATGCTCAAGTATGTGTGGGTGTGTGGATTTGTATGTGTGAGAGCATATTTTTATACTATGGTCTACACCCACTGTTGGGTGTTGATGACGTTAGTGGGGATGTCATAGTAGCTAGTCCCTGCTATGGATGATGGAGTTTATGGTTTTCAACCTTGTGAGTGACTATCATGAGATTGAAACTGCACTATGTTGTGTTTTTAGAGGATGAGTTTGGGAATGTTCCTGGATTCATCTAGGTACATGGACAGCTGTTGAGTTGATAGCAGATAAGAGAGACTTGGACCAACTAATGAATGGCCAAACATCAAGTCATGCAGTGGCTCCTTCCTGCAGCAAGCCATTGGAGTTAGCGGTTCTTGACCCAAGCCAGGAGGTTCTTAGCAAGGTAGTGCTACTCGAGGACAAGTGTTACAGTTTGTGGTAGCTAAAGATAAGTCAGACTTGCACATTTATCTGTGCCCAAGGCTCGGAGTTTCTCTAAATGGGAGAAATCCTATGAGGCAATATAAGAGGGGTTTTGATTTGTTGGTGTATGATGAGGCCTCAAGGTTCATGGCCATGTATGATCGGGGCCTTAGTTCACTCAAGGCCTTCCACCCTGACGAGTCTTTTCAGCGTATGGACTGGACAGGCATTGAAATTCAGCTATCACAGTTTGTAGGAAGCAAAGAGCTTGTGTGGATGGAGTTCGTTCCCAGCAAAGACCTAGTTCTTGCTGATTGGAAACGGCATTTTAAAGTGATATCCTCCATGTGCAAGCAAAGCAGTAGAAAGTCCTGCCTTCTTAATCACTTGGCTGGTTCTTTGCTGGATGTAGCAGGAGGAAGGTGCACAGATGGGGTGTGGATGACTGCCATCTGTGAACCTGATTGCATGTATGCGTTGCTATATTTTGAGGGTCTGGGAAGTTTTGAGCGATGTGAGCAGGAGGACATGCTCCTTTCCATCCTGAATGCTGCTATCAGCAATGTGACCATATTCAACAAGAAGGTGGCTTGCTCCATTCCCTTGCTTTCTTCCATGGTCTGATTACTGTGTGTGCACACTATAACAAGGAGTTACTATGCACACTTTAACAAGGATTCGCTTGTAAGGCACTGAAAAACAATTGATTTCCCCATTTTGAAGTGCATGTCCTTTCCTCATGTCTTCATGTCTATCTATTGGGTGTGCACATTCGCGGTGAAGGTAGGTGAGGCCATGGGCTACTGATCGGGTGATCTTGAGGCGGGATTTCTAGTCCAAAGGAGCTATATGTCCATCAAGGGTGTTGATGCTTTGGATGTGGAGGATCTCAAGGATGAGTTCTGTGAAAAGATCCACCAGATATGCAACAAGTTCAAGGAGAACTTCCTTACCACTATGTATGGGGGGGATGTAGAGATTGCAGCAATGCCCCCCTTCCAACGCCCTGAGTTTCATGACAGCACTTCTGACATTGGAGAAACAATTGAAAAACTATTTCCCACACAATACTGGCCGTAGCTTTATGCTGGACTTGAAGCTGGTGGTTGCCCAAATAAGCACAAGAGATTGGGCTCCTGTAGGTTCAAAGCGAATAGCCATGATGCTCAGCTTAATTAGAGTGCATCTAGAAAGTGCTCTTAGGCTTGGCAACTGCTTGGATGGAGTGCCGCTTGTGAACTTTGATAGTCAGAAGGAGTTGAAAGATGAGCCCATACATGTAGCAGGTCAGACTCTGACAATTACAGATGCGGGTCTGGAGCTTGCAGCAGAATCGAATGAGGCCGTGGGAGTTATATTGAGCCCCTTGAAGGAGTCATTTGCTAGAGTTTTCCAACACAAAGGAACTGATGAGAGTTGGTTATCATCATATGTAAGCTTCCTAGCTGGTGTGGTTGAGATGAGGAGAAATAGGGTGCTTGCATGGTTACGAGTCAATACTTAAGATTTTCCAGAAGATAGTGATCTCCAGAAGCTACAGCTGGAAATGCTTGCCTGACTATCTGAGATGAAAAACAAGCTTGTCCTCTGTTCTTGCAAATGCAAGAGCTGCTTTTTGAAATGCATCCTAGAGAAAGGGCATACCTCTGATCACTCTTGCCTAGGACGCCACAGTTGCAGAGAAGAATGCACCTTTTGTGTTGAGGAATATAAAGAGCGGATGTTTGACCAGCTTGATCATTGCTGGATGGTACTCGCATGCAATGACCCTACTGGGCATGATGGAACCCACGATTGCAAGCGCCGGAAGCACACCTGTAGCAAACCTTGTGTACTCTCTGTAAAGGCGTCCAACTGCAGTGAGACTTGCTCCTTAAGGGTCCACCATGAAGGTGACCATCGTTGCAATTCTCGACAGCACATATGTGGCATGAAGTGTGGACTACCCTCTTGCAACAATGATTGTGTGTTTGCCTTGGAGTGGGGTGACCATGAAAGGCATGCCTGCCATGAAAAATTTTGCCCTATGCAGTGTTGTATGTAGGGGTCAGGGGTGTGCCATGTGCAAACAGACACACAGCTTCCATATCAAAAGGGGGAATTTTGACTATGAATATGTGTCAGTGCAATCCAAACAACGTAAAGCCTGCTGCATACTGATCCGTCCATTGGAAAGGTGCCATGGCGACCCTCATACCATCAAGAATGCAGTGCATTTCTGTGATGTGAGGAATGGCCTTGCAGTGCATCATGCACATCTCAGCCTTGCTGGACTCTGCGTGCATATTTTCGATCTTGTATGTTGATGTCTTCTTCTTCAGACACAAACTTCATCTTAGTCATGTTGCCATGCACCGTCTGATGTAAACCTCCATGCCCAAAAGGAAGCTGACAGTAGTAATCACAAGTAGGACAAGAGGACATACTCATTTGGTGCCATGTCAAGGTGAAACTGGAGGGTGTTGCAAAGAGAAGTTGTTCAATGGAGCTAGGCACATGGCAACCAGCTCAAAATGCTCTGGGCTGGGAAGGGATGTGCTCCTGGATGAGTTGACCCACGAGGCATACTGGCATTACATCCGATTTGTGGACCCATGTGAAGAAGCAGAACAAGCCTTGGTGGTCACGTCTGCAGGTCTGACGAGCATTTGGCACAGGGATCTTCAACTGGCGCAGGGAGGTCTTATTGCACAGAGAAGCTCTGGCATGCCCGTGCCAAGAAGGGGGGGCATGCAGTTGGGAGGATCAAGCGGTGGGTATGTGATGGAGGATGGACATCACTTTGCTTGTGATCACTGGAAGCATGCTCCGCACAATGTTATCTTTGTGATTGACAAGTCAGGCTCCATGGACAGCAGGGACTATGGTCACCCCTGCATTTATGACAGTATGTTCTCTCTCTTGGGTTTGTACTTCTCATTCTTTTGAGAGGTCCCCATCTCTCTTTCCCGTTCCTTGATGGTGTATATCCCTGAGCTTGTCAAAATTCGTGAACAATGGGCATGCTAACAGGTTAGGCTGCGTGTACGAGGCTATGGTGCAGTTCATCAAGATTCGCTTGTATGCGATAAGCCTACAGGCCGTGAAGCACACGTCGTCAGTGGTTCTCTTTGATTACATAGTGGTTGTGGCCACAAAGCTGCAGGAGCTGACGGAGGCCGCTGTGGATGGGCTACTAAGGTATGGAGCTTCAGGGGGCATGACCTACTCGGCGAGGTTGCAGAGGGCAGAGGAGGTATTCGCGGAATCCATGCGAGGTGCGGAGATGGCGAACAAGATCCTGGTGGTGGTGTTTTTGAGCGACGGGGCAACAATGGCAGTGTGGATCCTGTGTACTTGGTGGGGTGGATGAAGCAACAGGACACGAGGCTGGTGGTGTACACCATCATGTTGGGCAATGACCCTTTCAAGCACATCCTGCAAACCATGGCCCAGGCAGGCAATGGCTCGTTCCAGACGAGCTTGGATGAGGTGCGGCTCACCAAGGGCTTCTAGGACTTGTCCAAGAGCCTTGAGCCCAATTCTCTTCCCAGTGCCTGATTTTGCATCTTGCATCAAGGCCTTGTTTTAATTTGCTAAGATATCTGCTTGAGCCAATACCTAAGTGCTAATTTTGGTTTTCTATATACTTATCTGCTTCTACTTAAGTGCTTATTACATTATGGGTACATTATGCTCAAAAAATTGTAGTGGGTTGACATGTGATCCGATCGTAGGACCGAAGACACCGGTATTTTTTATTTTGCACATAGAAAATTCACATGCCAAAAAATAAAATTTGCTTTTCTGAAAAATATTAAGGGGGGGGGAGATGATGCTTGCGCATTACAGAAAACAAAAATGGAAAGTAGCACAATGCAAGCTAGTGTCGCTATGCAATATGGATCCCCTTCGTCGCACAAGACATCAAAGGTATAAAATAGCGAATTTAGGGTGGTGTGTCGTCGTCGTTATCGTTGGGAGGCTATAGCACGGCAGCCTTTTTTCCTGTACGACGATCGGGGTTGTGTGGACACTCAAAAGGGATATCGACACTGGAGCTCTTGGAGTGTCTACTACGACCTCTAGCACCGGACTAGCATCACTGGAGCTGATAGGACTGAGAACATTGATAGGTGAGGCGATGTGCATAGCAGGGGGATCTGGTTGGATTGATGTCAAAGTAATGAGAAGCGGCTCGCTAGGTACCTCGCAAGTGCAAGTCCAATCGTGGTCGTGTGGTGGGGACGTCAGAAGCAAAGAAAATACTGCCCACATCTGAACTTTCTTTTTAACCACCCCACATACCAAGCCCACTTATTGTCCCATACCTCCTCTAATCCCTTATTAACCCATGCACTCATTCGCTCCTTACTCCATTTGTGACTTAAACTTCACTTTTGGCTAAATTGTTTTTTAAATTATCTAAGAATCCAAATGGTTGTCCATATTCCTAGGTAAAGTGATAACAAGCCCGAGAAACCAGGCATTACCTGTTTACCCAAACGTAACTATGATGTTCTAATATTTAGTTTATTTGGATGGTGGCAAGTAAGTGGACACGACCTTGGAACCTGGGCTGCTTGAGGATTCGACATCTTTTTTCAATATTATGTTTGTCAAACTCAATATTTTTAAAAATTCTTAATTTGATCAAAATTTTTGCAAACTCTAGTTACATTTTTCAACTTAGATGTCTCAAATATTTTTTCCTTATATGTTTTCCTTTTTGAACTTTTTATCCAATTGATGGAATTAATTGTATGGCTCAATTATTGATGTGACTTTTTAATCTAAACACACACACACATTGCCATCTTTTGGCATAACATTTAACAAGTCAAAAAGATTGTGGCATGTTATGATCAAATATTAACTCTCTCTATGTATAGCCAGTTCGAACAGAAGTGTTTTTTGGGACTTTTAATGAGTCATGAGGCACAACGATGTCGATGTCTGCACCACCCACCCCTATTGTGATGTTGACCTCGAAAACTTTGGTCGCTCTTGCTTTTGAGGTTATTGCTTTTTTGGGTTTGCCTCTTGGTCTTTTGATGCCTCTCAGAATGGAAAACATGTGTTATTCGACTGGCTATGTGGGGGTACATATTCGAGCCTTACACAAGCACGAGGACCCAACAGATTTGGGGGGGGGAGCGGGGGGCCCGTTGCGTTGATCCAAAGTGCAAATCGACCCGGGGGGTGAGGCATAGCATTGTTCGCAGTGCAAATTCAGATGGGGGGGGGGGGGGGGGGGGAGTCGTAGCATTGATCCATGGCATAGATTGGGAGGGGGAGAGAATCGTAGCGTTGGAGTACATAACAACATTGGAGTGTTGGCATAGGCAAAGTTGGTGAATCCAGCATTGTTCGGAGCGTTGGAGTGTTGTAGCATTGCACGTAGGTGGCATTCGATGACACTCACAACACACCAAAATCACGACACAGTTGAAGTCACTCACATTTTGGAAGGTTAATCGGTGGGCTCCTTCATCTATGATTCGGGAGGAGAATGACCTTGAGTACCCTCTGACCCTCTGACAGCGCTTGGGTTGCTTTGACCTTCGTTGGCAATGCTTCCCACACCTCTGGCACCTATTCCTCCAATGCATCTACTTCACATGGCAAGTCCTTCTCGAACATGAGCTGTCGACGAGCAGCCACACCACCTTTTGCCTTCGCAGCTCGTGCCATCACTTTTTCCCAACATGAACTAGTACCCACCACAAAGTTCTTCATGCGTGATAATGTAGAGTATGCATGTCGAGCTTTTGGACACGATACACACGAATATGTTGGCTCGGGTAAGATACACAGTCGCTACCTTAAACCTTCGACATACGTTGCATTCACAACCTCGAATGACCACCTCAATACTTTCGTTGCAACCTTTTACCTTACATTAATTCTTTCTCGGGGGAGGGCGACTAAACTAATACTAACGCCTTTATATATTTTTTATGTTGCGGACATTTGGTCTTCCCATCTATGATTCAAATGGACATTTTTCCAACTAATGCCTGCATGGCAGTCGGAAGCTCTAAGAAGTGGCAAGCACTTTGCACGCAACATAAATGCAGCCCAAATGAAGTATGCATTTTTAAAAGCTATCATGTATCACAAGCGCAGACATTTTTCTCAATAATGAAGTATGCATGCACGCACGTATGCGTACACACACAAAAATAAATTTGATTAGTAAATGTATCTCATACACATAGACACTTATTTCTTTACACACGAACACACACACACACACACACATGAATACTTCCCTAACTATGAATTATTCTTTTATGTACCCCCTTGAAATCTTTCCTTTATACTTTCTTTTTAAGCACCCCACATACCAAGCCCACTTATTGTCCCATACCTCCTCTAATCCCTTATTAACCCATGCACTCATTCGCTCCTTACTCCACTTATGACTTAAACTTCACTTTGGTGGGGGGCCCGTTGTGTTGATCCATAGCGCAAATCGACCCGGGGGGGGAGCCATAGCATTGTTCGTAGTGCAAATTCAGATTGGGGGGGGGAGTCGTAGCATTGATCCATGGCAGAGATTGGGGGTGGGGGGGGAGAATCGCAACGTTGGAGTGTTGAGATATCGAGCTCCCACTCGTGATATGCCAGGGTGACCGTTGTGTATTTATGTCACTAACTTGTTAGCTGCAGATGCGGTTGGTACACCGCCCACGAATAATAGCTGGATGACAGCTATCCTTATCTACTCTAGTTTGTGGCTCAGTTAGTATGCCACCTTAGTTAGTTGAGTTTGGTTTTGAGACCCACATATAGGGTTCTTCTATTTCTTTGTACTAGAGTTCTTTTGGCTTACACAACTAAGAAGAGGAAAACTGTTTTCAGCCTCCACCTATGTGTGTATTCCCCCATTGTGTGTGTGAGAAAGCTGCAAGTGAGACTCCTTCCCTCTCTCCCACTATCTTCACATGGAGTACATAACAACGTTGGAGCATTGGCATAGGCAAAGTTGGTGAATCCAGCATTGTTCGGAGCATTGGAGTGTTGTAGCATTGCACGCAGGTTGCATTCGATGACACTCACAACACACCAAAATCACGACATAGTTGAGGTCACTCACGTTTTGGAAGGCTCATCGGTGGGCTCCTTCATTTGTGATTCGGGAGGAGAACGACCTTGAGTACCCTCTGACAACTGCTGGGTTGCTTTGACCTTTGTTAGCAATGCTTCACACGCCTCTGGCACTTGTTCCTCCAATGCATCTACTTCGCATGGCAAGTCCTTCTCGAACACGAGCTGTCGACAAGTAGCCACACGACCTTCTGCCTTCGCAGCTCGTGCCATCACTTTTTCCCGCATCATGAACTAGTACCCACCACAGAGTTCTTCACGCGTGATAATGCCCATACCTCCTCTAATCCCTTATTAACCCATGCACTCATTTGCTCCTTACTCCACTTGTGACTTAAACTTCACTTTTGGCTAAATTGTTTTTAAATTATCTAAGAATCCATATGGTTGTCTATATTCCTAGGTAAAGCGATAACAAGCCCGGGAAAACAAGCATTACCTGTCTACCCAAATGCAACTATGATGTTCTAATACCTAGTTTATTTGGATGGTGGCAGGTAAGTGGACACGACCTCAGAACCTAGGCTGCTTGAGGATTCGACATCTTTTTTCAATATTATGTTTGTCAAACTCAATATTATTAAAAATTCTTAATTTGATCAAAATTTTTGCAAACTCTAGTTACATTTTTCAACTTAGATGTCAAACATTTTTTCCTTATATGTGATACATAGAAGCTGGGTCATGGTCATTGAGCAAAAAGAGCTACTGTTGATGCCGCACTACCACACAAATGACCATCATACGCCGAGCTTACACGAGCTATGCACAATATGCATGGGTGTACCATTAATGGACTGTGCGCTGAACAACAAGGACTGCATGGACTCCAACTAAAAGACTACGTAGACTAGCACATCTGGCATGGGAATTTGGATTCCAAGGGATCTTGGGTCCTGTGGCCACAAGCCGTGGGAATAACATTAAGGACATTTAGGTTACTTGATGCTTTTCTTACATTAAAAATTAATAAAATATATTCGTCTAATTTTTCTAGGCCCTTTAAGGGGACCTTAGGACCTATTATTTATACCCTTAGAACTAGGATACCTTTTAATAGGACCATGGGACCTTTGGACAGTTGTCCATGGTGGCCCTTTTGAAACACGTTATGCTAGGGTTTTTGGTGGTCAGTCTAAGTGAAGGCGATTCATATAGGGCTTTCATGATATGTCAATGATGCAACCAAATAACATCACTATCGATAGTTTAAAAACCCATCCTTATTATCACAGCCATTACATATGATGTTTTTCGAGCCATAAATGATGCATTGGAGTGTGCAGATGCAAAGGAGTAGCGGCATCATTACCTTGCTTCTCTGAAACTATTGTTTTCATTTTCTTCATGTACGTGTAAGTGTGTCAATGTATGTTGCTTCATCATCTGCATGGTCGTACATCATGGATTGTAAAAAGAAATGTCCATTGAGTAGCATGGAGTGAAATTAATGGGACTTTTCTCCTTTTGGCCCTAGTCATATACGCGACTATGCCGAGCCATGGTATAGAGGACGGTAAACATTCTATTGGAGGCCATGCAACTGATGAGATACATGATGGTGATGCAAGCATGATGGAGATAGCTATGGAGTAAGAATAGTGACAAGGTTAATGACATGTAGTAACATGTTTAGCACCGATCAAGAGACACACATGCAATGGAATGGCCTTAAGCCAACACACATCAGCCAAGGGAAGAGAGGTAGGAGCTTTTGTTAATTAAGCACAAGAGTGCTACTCCGCTAAGGGGACTCTCCACATTTTTAGGTACACACACTCTCTCACAAATAGGTTCACTACTTCCTTTTCACACTTGAGCATGAGAGAGAACCTCACTTTTGTAGCCTATATAAAGGCATCCTCTAGATTAATCGAGTCTCTCCTTTTTGTCCTTGAATCAACTCTCTTCTAGGTTGTGCATCTTTGCATGCTAATCTTTTAGCACCCTTTTTTTTTCAGGTGCTATAACTATGTTGCAACTACTTGGCAAGCATAAATAAATAATCTCATAAATAGCTTGTACAATTTTTTGTTAGCCTGCGAGGCCTGTGTGCCTGCTAATCTATTTGTATAAATAGACTGACTTTGTGTGTGCTATGACTACAATGGTAGTAGTAGGGCTATCATCATGAAACCTTACATTAGTAAGATAATAGTAATTTTGTATAGTAGACACAATCCTTAGACTCTCCCAACACATCAGTGGAGTAAAATAATAGTCTGTGCACTCTTGTTGGTGTTCGAAAGAGTCCCCAACATCTCTGTGTCCATGGTTGTAGCGGAAGTCCATAACAACTGGTGCCATTGTCGGGAAATCAATCCGAATGCTTGTGTGATGGTTAAAGAATTGTGAGTATAGAGTACCCAATGCTCAGTAGGATTGGACTATATTGATTTGGAGAGCTTGATGAAGAATATGATTCATCTACTATTGTTTACTATAGATTTAGTTATGGTTGCAAATTAGGTTGAAAAATAGCTAATAGGTCATTTTAGAGGCTTACATGTTCATTCCATATCAAATAACTCATATTACTAGGTGGGTAACATGACACAAATATGTCCTAGGACATAATTATGTTCTATTATCTCATGTTTCTTGATAAATTAATTTGGTAATGCACAAACACCTCTCATCCATTTCTTAATTTCTCGTGTTGCCATTAGACATGAAGAGAACTTGACATTTTTTATGTTGATCGAATCATATCAAAAGTTGATAAAAATTTCTACTAATTGGATATACTAGTGTTAAACCATTTTACATTTAAAGCAATGGATATCTTGTCCATGAGACATAGAGAATAATAGATTTTTTCTTGACTCAAAGGATCCATTAACCCATTTATAGTATGGAGTCTAGTTCATTTATTTAATGCTTGGAAAGATATACCAAGCTTTACTTTGGCACCTTATAATGAGCTTAGTATATGTTATTCCTTATCCCAAGTATTTTTAAACATTCAAGGTACAAACTTAACTTTATAAGGGCTTTCATGAGTTTTGAAGTGTAGCACGAGTGGTGAATTTTTGCCAAACATATGAAAGGATAATTTTATATCCTAGAGTGTTCCCCACCAAGTGATACATGTTGTGCTAGGCTAAATTATTTAGTATACTTGTTAGCTTTATGCATTAGTTTCAACATTTCAATTGTAGGTACATCAAATTGTGCATCATTGAAAATGGCTTCTTGCATGATTTGGGAGTGCTGTAAGCATATTTTTTGTGTGAAAAACACCTAAAGTTTACACTTATTCTACACATAATTAGATACACACACTCCACAACGTTAGGCAGAGGAAGACCAAAACCATAAATCTTGAAAAGTTACAACTTTAACAAGGCCCTCGAACTAAGACTATCCCTCGAGTTGTTTACTTGAACCCTCGCATTAGCTAGCCTTGCCTTAGTTAACTCACCACAAGCCCTTTATTGTAATTTGATCCTTGAGCTAGCAACTCAAGGTCACAATAGAGTTTACATGAGCCTTGAGCTAAGTGCTTCAAGGAAAGTTCACCCTCGAGTAAGAGCTTAAGTCGAGCCCTAGAGTTAGATATTGTACAACTTGAGCCCTTGAGTTAGCAACTCGAGCCCAACACACACACACACACACACACACACACACACACACACACACACACACACACGCACGCACACACATTCTAATACACAATAATTGCCCCCCCCCCCTCCTCCCTTATGCATTGCCTAATAATTTATTAAGTATTTTTTCTGTATTCCCCCCCACCCCCCTCTTTTAATTTTTACACTTATGCTCTTTTCTTTTGCCGACTTTTTATCTTGGTTTTTTGAAATTTATACAAGGTTCTATATATTTTAATTAACTTTTATGGCTAATCCGGTTGTGGTATTATACTAGTGCCCCCCCTCCTCCCTGGGCCTACATGGAAATGGCACTTAATTAGTGTATTTAATTAATTAAACACTCTAGAGCAAAGCTCTTACCTTGCATTGATGCATGGCTACAAGCTCCCATGCTCACATATTGCTTTTTCCTTTAGCTTGGAGTAGTGCATTTTTGGGTGCCATGCGTACTTTGAAAATAATGGCGTTACTCCTTCTGACGTTAAAGAATTGTTATATATTGTTGCCAGATCCCATTGATTGAGTGCACATATATTGCATTCTAAAGTAACTATTCTTCCTACTCTAACTTAACCCAACCCCAAAAAAATTGCCAAACCTCACGTTGCATTCTTTCTCTTTTAACTGCCACCACCTTGCACTTTACTACGTCCCCTTCTGCCTGCATTTTCTTGGCCTTATCATAGCTCATCTGCTCTCTTGTTTCCTACTCTGCATCTTGGTTCCTCTTCCTTGTTTCTTACAAGCTGTTCCCTCATCAGCCTCTTCTCTTGCCTTTACTCTTCCTCCTCTTGCCTTTACTCTTCCTCCTTCCCTCAGCTGTGCCGCCTTTTTTTGGGCCTTTTCCTCTTGCCTTGCCTTTCCTAGTTGCTAGGGTTGATCCTGTCTTGTTGTTTTGCAGTTGTGCCTCCGTGATCCCTCTCGTACCTGAAGCACTTATGGACTTTTGCGCCTGCTTTGGTTTCACTATCGTGATACCTTAGTTCTTTTTTTGTCATGGCTTTTGCTTCCGCATAGGTGACACTTCCCTCTCTTTTGCCAACCGTGTTTTCTCCTTTCTGCACAGATCCTTTCCCTCCCCTTTCATGCTCTTGTTGCTCTTGTTGCTCTTGGGTGACTCTATTGGAGCTCGACTTAATTAGGTAGACCTTTAAAGTTATTCTCTACATGGCTCATTCGCCTCTTTACTTTGCCTCTCGGACCACTGCCTCCTCACTAGCACTCCTTATTGTTTTGCCTCTACGTTTCAGCGAGCCAGGTTGATCGTCGACTGTGCGACTGTCTACATGGCGCCACCTTCCTATCTTTCGTACTTTACAAACACAATTAGCGCAAGGTGTGGTTTTTTGCATTCTCACCGATGGATGCACAAGAAATAAAGCCGAGTTTCATTTCCCCCCCTTGATTGGAACCTCTTATTCTTCACTAGAAACTCTCATCTAGACTCTATCTCTTGACTTGGTATAAATATGGTGGCGAGCAACGTATTCTTGCTTCTCAAAGGCATGCCTTTGCTCACCTTCCTTTTTGATGCCTTGTGTCAAACTCTTTCTCTTAAAATTCATCTTGCTTCTTCTTGTGGGCTCCTTCCTTAAAACTGTGTCGCACTTCAACTTTGGTCACGGTTTTCCATTGCCTCAAGCCATTGCTTGGTCAAGTCTCTTGGAGCTACACCCCCCTTAGGTTTACAAGACTTAGAAGCTATCACTTTTAGTTGGGGCTTTTCAATTGCGGATTACTCCCTTTATATATTCTTTAAATGATAAATCTTGCTAGTTATTTGCTTTCTTTAATATTGTCCTCTTTTTTTATTTTTCATTCTATAAAGATAGTTATGTAAGTTCTTTCTTATTTTTCTTTTTCAATTGTCTTTAATTTCCTTTCTTTATATATTTCCTTTCTCACTATTTTCTTTTATTTTCTTAAGTTTGCATCCTTCTTGATTTTTGAGTTACATATATACATATAGCTATAATTGTGTAAATATTTAATTTCTAATGTTCAAGTTCTCTCCTTTTTATTTTTTCTTTAAGCTAGTTGCTTAAATGATTAATGTTGTCCTTTATTTGAAATTATTTAATGTCTAATCCAGTTAATTGTGTCTTATTTTTCTTCTTCATATTCTTTAATTTCCTTTTTGTACTTATTTTTCTCACTGTTATATTTTTCTTAAAAATTACATGATCAGATAACCGTTGCATGTTACATCGGTATGGCCAACAAAACCTGATTACTTAACCCCTAGTTAGAGTAGGACAAGAAGTGGATAGAGGTCATTGAAGCCATAGTGCAAAAAAAAGGATCTCAGAAGGGCATCAAAGCAATGACCAATAGCAACCAAGGGCTCGAGCCTATATAAGGGGCCCAAGGGTTCAATTTTCAGTAGTGCAAGCTAGAGCAAGTCTCGTTCTTCCTTGCAGTTTTTCGTGTCATGGTGGATAAGCGTCTGCTTCTTATTGTAGTCCAAGACCCAACAATAGTTCCAAGGTCCTTCGGTGCCCCTTGGTGGTATGGGGCGCCAAGCTCGTTGGAAATTGGTTGGGAGATGTTGCCAGTAGTTTGGCTCATGGCTCAGAGGGATATCCCAGTTTCTCAAGACCTTTTCTAGCAGAAATCATGGTTGGGTGGTGGGCTGGGCAAGATAAGAGACCAGACAGCTCTGATGTTTTTCGATCTAGGAGCGAAGACCAACTTCATCTCTCCAGAGCTGGCTGGAAAGATGGGAATTCGGGCAGAAGAGATGGGCCCCTTGTGCTTTTGGATACGAAGAATAAAACAATCACAATCACTCACTGTCACGAGCATCCACACGCCCGTGGCCATGCTAGCTAGTGCCAGTGCATGCAGCCAAGTCAACGACCATGTAGACGTCCGTACAACCATTCAAGCAACCCTACGCAATCAACAATCAGCACACAGTCAACAAGCAATCAGCACCACATCATTGTAGGTCAAAAAATGCAGAGTTGAGTTTTTGGTCAAAAGTCAACGCATTGCCTTTTTGTCGACCTGGTCAACGGTTGACGTTGACCAAGTTGGCCAGGCTGACCTATCAGCCTATAAAAGGGTAGCCTTTGGCCCTCATTCTTCATCCACTCCTCAAGCCTTCAAGCCTTCAGAGCAGCAGAGTGAGACCTCCCCGTAGCAGACCAGCAGGGTAGCCTCAGCCTCTTCAAGGATCTAGTGAGGATTCACCTCCTCTAGGTAGTCTAGTCTTCTAGTTTTGCAGTGAGGGTTTCAGCCCCTCCATACAGTTGTATTCAGCCCTTTGGGCATTCATTATTCAGTTGTATCTATTTCCTTTTCGGAGGTCCACTACATTCTCCCCCTCTGATTCTCACACTCACATCCACAACTCACTTTGTGTATTGAGTGCATCATCTTATAGTTGCAATTAGTATTGGGCAGGAGAGAGAGTGAGGATAGTCTATCTCCTGCTACACTCACCGTGGCAAAACCCACGTTCTTGATGCTAATTCTTGATGCTAAGCTGGAGGGAGAATTCATCCCTGTTGTATTTGCTTTTGCCATTGGCAATGTAATGAAAAAGTGCCTTTCAGCTTACTTAGTGTTTGCATCTGAAAAGAAGTCGGTCTCATTTTTCTAAGCTGGAAAAACAGCGGACAGATTTTCTTTTTTAGTTTAGGGAATGTTTTCTGACTCACTTCCACAGGAGTTGCCCCCTGAAGGCCAGAAGACCATACAATAGATATAATCCCTGGTAGCATCCCTCTTGATCGACCTCCTTCAGCCCAGCTCTTCACCCTACTGCTCACCCGTGCTCTTGGTATGCAGAATGGGAGGTCCCTTCCGTTCTCCTGACACAATTTCAAAGGGGCTTTCCCTGTGGATGAGTGTACAGTATTGTCTAAGCGACAAGTGGCAGAAATTGCTCCCATTGCGATTGCTGATCCGAAACATAACACTTGAGAAGAGCAAGGGCAATGGAGTTGGCTTCTTCGGACTGCCCATTAGATTCAAGATGAAAAGAGGATGAGAAATTCAGCGTGGTATCCATATTCTCAAAGATACGTCTCCAAAAAAGACTTGTCATCTGCGGGTCTATATCATAGACAATTATTTGAGGCATCCCATGATGTTTGAACACATGAGACATAAAGAGTCTCGCCATTTGGTCTGCTATAATTTTTTTCCTTACTCGAATAAAGTGGGCTTGCTTGCTGAATCTGCAAATAACGGTCCATATCCCATCATGTCCCGATGGTGTACGAGGAAGATCAAAGATAAAATCCATGGCAATGTTTTGCCAGGGTCGATCGGGAATAGGTAAAGGCTGCAGCAAACCAGTTGGCTTCAGTCTATCATATTTCACCTTCTGGCAGGTGATGCATGTCCTGACATATGCCCCAACATCCTTCCTCAAGGATGGCAAAAAGAAATAGTGCTCCATAGCTTTGATAGTGGCATCAATGCCTCTGTGCCCTGCATAGGGTGGAGCATGACTCTCTGTCAATGAAACATAGAAAGAAAATTTGCCCACCTCATATGCTTCTCAAACAACTTCCTCGGAGTGAGAAATACCGTAGGGACTGGTGATCAGTATGAACATGAAAATCAGCACCCAAAAGATTATGCTTCCAGGTCGAAAGAGCATGTATGACAGCCAACATCTCTTTCTCATAGATGCCAAAATTCATTTCAGCATCCTGGAGCACTCTACTCTCGTATGCCATCACATTCTTGCATAAGTACCCCTCCTACGCTGCTCCCACAAGCGTCTACTTGGACAGCAGAGGATTTGTGAAGATCTGGCAAAATAATATCAGGACCTGAGCAGACTTTCTCTTTCAATAGGTCAAAAGCTGCAATTTCTTTGGGACCCCATTGGAAGGTAACCCCTTTCTTCTGTAAGGCATGTAAAGGGGATGCAATCTCTGCAAAATACCAGATGAACCTCTTGTAGTATGAGCACAAGCCTAGAAAGCTGCGTTCTTCATGGATGTTCTTCAGGTGTGGCTAGTTCCTGATGGCTCTACCTTGGTGGGGTCCATCCTAACTCCATCCTTGGAAACAATATGCTCGAGAAAATGGATCTCATGCATGAAAAATTCGCTTTTCTTGGCATTGACAAGCAACTTATGCTTCCAAAGCTCCTAAAAACCAATTGCCAAGTGCTTCTTTTATTCAGCTTCATCCTGAGAGAACACGATGATGTCATCAAAGAAGGTGCCAACAAAGGCTCGGTGTTCTCTAAAAATCATGTCCATCATTCCGTTGAAGGTGACAGGTGCATTCGTTAACCCAAATGGCATGACAAGAAATCGTGCATACCAAATGTGGTACAAAATGCTGTTTTGTGCACATCCTTTGGCTGAATTTTAATCTAGTGATAACCACTCTTCAGATCAATGCAGCTGAACATTCTAGACTTTTGTAGCCTATCCAAAATATCATCTATCCTGGGTAGTGGATAGATTTGTGGAGAGCTTGGATGTTGCTTACCAGAAGGTCAAAACAGCCCTCCAGAAAAGCCAAGAGAAGCACAAATGGGCCATGGATACGGGCCATGGATAAGCATCATCGAGAGTTACTCTTGAAAGAGGGCGATTGGGTGTTGCGGCGTTTTTAGAAAGCACGACTCAGGAAGATGAAAGGTAAGCACAAAGTGTACACAAAGCTGAAGATGAGGTATTATGGTCCTTTTCAGGTTTTTGAACGCATTAATGATGTAGCTTACAAGCTGAAGCGGACCACACACAATGCCTTTCATGTGAGTTTATTGAAGCCTTTCCAAGGTGATGTGCCTACTGACCTGCTTCATGAGGATCAGCCTGATTTGGATGCAATCTTGGTTCCGGAACAGGTTTTGGCACATATGGACAGAAAAGTGAAAGGTAGAGTTTCCTGTCGCTACGGGGCGAAGTTCATGAATTATCCTGCACTAGATGCAAAGTGGATGGAGGAGGGTGACCTAGTAGAGTCACCTTAGATTTCGCAGCTCTACCTAGGCACGTTTCAGCTTGCGCCCAATGCTGTACAAGCTCCTACTACAGGTTCAGCAGAGCAGAGATGTGGAGCATTGACTCCTGCTCGAGAGGAGGGTAGCACCTCCCCTTCCTTGATTCAGACTGCTCATGTATCTGGAGATCGCTGGTGGCACCGATTGTCTCACCTGAGATGCTGCTTGCTAAAAGTATTTCTACCGTGAGGTCTCCATGATGGGTGTTCATGACACTCGACACAGAGGATGCATTGATGTATGGATGGACTCTCCTTCATATTTTGGTATGGGCTATTTCTGCCTATCTACTTTACTTTCACTGTGATTTTTCAACAGCAACCTAGGTAGTTTGCTATTTTAAGAGGAGGGTGGGTATGTCACGGGATGTGAAAAGTGATGTAAAGCATCTTTGTAACTCAACCCACACTTAACCCAAGGTTAACCATGGTTAAGTGTAGTAATGGTTTGGCTGTGAGAGACTGGCTAGAGGAAGTGCACGCTTCCTAGAAGTTCCTAGGGGCAAAGTCTAGGTGTACCACTAGGTCCTAGGGGCAAGGCAAAGGCTTGAAAAGAGGGGTCCAAAGGTTAGGCCCAAGGACAACCAATGTTGTTCTTGGTATGGGGGTTAGGACTTTGATGAAGGGGCAAATGGCAAGGAGGAGGTGCATTTGTCATGCATGTGTATGCATGCCCTTCCCCCACCTTCCATCTCTCTCCCCTCACTCTCCCAGAGGGGTTGGATGTCAAGCAGAAGCTCCCTGTGTGTTTTTCGTTGCACTTTTGCTACTCCTACTTGTGTGCTGCTGCTCTAGCTACTCCCCCCTTCCCTTTGGCACGTTTTTTGAGACAGCTTTGCTATAGGCACGCATCTCGAGAGGCTGTACAGCCTGTGGCATGAATTTTGAGACATTTTTCATGCTGTACGAACTGTCTGGCGCATGATTCAAGGCTTTTTATTGTTGTATGACCTGCTGGGCATGCGATTTGAGGCTCTTTGCTATTGTATGAATTGTGGGAGCACGGAGATCGAGGCAACAAATCCTAGGGTCAAGGCTTTGGGGAAGATTTGATTATATGTTGACCTCTATAGCTCTTTCTCGCTCACCCTCCATTCTCTACCTTCATTTTCTCTCTTATCCTGATTGTTGGAAGCCACCTGCACTTTGCGAGGAGCCTGGACAAAGGATAAGTATGAGGAAGGAGCTCGCCCCTCTGCCACAAACAGCGGAAATTGGTTCCAGGTTATGTTTTTCTTTGTTCATTCTTGCTTTGCAGCTTTTCGCAGTGCATGCGTGTTGTTTGTAGTCCTTTCAAGTCTCCTACATGTTTTAGCAAGCACCCAGAGGCAAGGGTGTTCATGTGGAAGGCCTAAGGTCAATGTGGATGCATGTGATATCCTTGAGGCTGCTTTGATCTCAGTTTGCCAGTGGAATGGATGCCTGGATGCCTCTCAGTTGGGTCACAAAGTGGATGCCTAAGATCGCCTTGCCAGTTGGTTCTCTAGTGGTGCACTTGGATTAGATGCCTTAAAGATAGATAGAGGATTTGCACAGAGAGGAACAGTGTAAGGGTAGACCCCTGGTGTGAAGCATTTCCATTCAGAAGAATAGAGGGGAGACTATTCCCATTGTATCTAAAACTTCTGCTGGAAAAGTAATAAAGTCTATTGTTTTCGTGTACATGGTTTTTATTAAGAAAAAAGATTTAGAAATGCATGCTGAGATGAATGCTTTTGACAACGAAAAATTTCAGTTTCTTGTGAGTTTTAAAGATTTCTTCTCAGATGCCTTGCCAAGGGAGTTACCTCCTGAGAGGCTAGAAGATCATACTATAGAACTTATGACAGGCAGTGAGCCACCTAATAGACCACCCTACGGGGTTGTTGCCACACAAAGAGAGGAGATCATGGCCCAAGTACAAGAATTGCTGTCCAAAGGGCTAATTCAGCCCAACTCCTCCTCTTTCTATTCCCTTATATTTCTGGTTCAGAGAAAGGATCGTTCCTTCCCCATGTGCGCTGATTATTACCATGCACTTAATAAAATGGCTATAAATTCCCTATTCCATGCATAGATGATGTGTTGGATCAACTAAGTGGAGCATCAGTACTCAAGAGAATAGATTTGAAAAAGTGGCTACCATCAGGTCCACATACAATCACAAGATGTACACAAGACTGCATTCCACATTATATTTGGTCTATGTGAGTATTGAGTGATGCCATTTGGGTTGACAAATGCCCCTGCTACCTCTGACAGAATGTTGGATTGTATCCGTCATCCTTACACGCATTTTATAGGTACCTTTTTCGATCATATTATAATCTTTTCGAAGTCTGAAGCAAAAGCACATGTAATATCTTGGTATCGTCTTTCAAGAGCTGTGAAGTCGTCAGCTCTGTGCAAATAGCAAAAAAGAGTGAGTTTTTCCTAGAAGAGAGCCACTACTTGGAGCATATCATTTCCAAGAATGGAGAAAGATGGCCATTCAACATACATGCCATTCAAGAATGGCCTGAGGTGAAAACCATACATTAAGTGTGCAGCTTCTTGGGCCTCTATTCCTATTATAGGAGACTTATCAGGCACTTTGCTGACATTGCGGCCCCACTTCATGACTTGACCAAGAAAAATACAGCTTTTAGATGGGATGAACCATAAAAGACAGCATTTAATACTGTAAAAGGGAAGTTGACTACAAACCAATTCTTGTTGTCCCTGACCTGATGTGGATTGCGATGCTTGTGGAGAGTGTATTGGCATCAAGATGGTCAGTGGCTTATGAAATCCAAAACACATGGAAGCATTATCTCTTGGGTGCTGATTAAATTGATCATCAAAGTCTGAGATATTTCTTAACACAAACTAAGCTCTAAGAGAAGCACACAAATTTGGGCAAATTTGCTGTCCATGTTCCATTTTCAAATAGTCCATACACCAGAGCTCAGAATAGAGTGGTAGATAACCCTTATCTCAAAGACCCCAGCTCAATAATGTTACCATTGCTTACCAAAGGGATCTCGAAGCAATATGCTAGAGACCCAGATTTTAAAGAAATAATGCAACAAATGCAGGAGGGGCAGTTTACAAACCCATATTCCATGAAAAATGGGTAATTGATGATGGATGACTATATGTGCATTACCAGAGACATAAGACATAAAATTTTGGAGGAATGCCATGCACCCCCATATGCTGGACACTAGAGTTATTGCAGCTACTACTCAAGCCTTGGAGACGTATTTTTACTAGCCAGCCATGCGTAGGGATATACATAAGTTTGTTACAGGATGCCTTACTTCTCAGAAAGTTAAGTATGATAGATGGAAGGCAATTGCCCTACTGATGCCTCTTCTTGTGCCTCACGCACCATGGGAGAGCAATGATGCAGCAGACTGATGAAGACCTCACTCAAAGAATAGAGAATAGACATCACATGAGAGAGACAGAGACAGAGACACAGAGAGAGAGAACTTAGATATATATTCTTCCACCAAACAGTGGGCAAAACAAGCTCAAAGGTGAGCATCAAAAAACCAGTAAGGGCTGGGTAAAAATTGAGAACTCTCTGTAGATATAGATCTCGTGAACTCCTGCGCAACGCTGCCTCCTGTAGGCCTTAGTGGCTGATGCGATTGGGGGGACGAGAGGGGGGGGTGGGGAGTTATAGGGGCTGGCAGCCCCCTGAGGTAAACTGACCAGCAGGTTAGTTTTTTTCCAACTAGGCGGATTATCACCCCCAAAAACTACAAGCTCAGCCAAGACCACGAACTTGACGAATACAAAATAACAGGTGATGGCACGATGAATAACCGCCCAGCCATATCTCTGGTTCAGCAAGCTCATCAAAAAGAATCTAACACGTGAGAAGTGCCTGTGTGCCAAATACCAAAGCCCACAATTCCCTAGATGGATCTAGTATGCCACATGTCTACAATTGAGGGCATCTCCTCAATGCATCATTTACCCCTCTCTTGAGATATCATTGAAATCATTTGCCCCTTGGCACATTTAATGCATTTAGACCCCTTAGCCTTAGATCCACCTAGTCTTGTGCCATGTCACCCTCACCAAGGACCTTGACCTTGATTCCTTTTTGATCATTTACGTGAAGCCCAAACAAGCCATCTTGCCTATTCTTTTTAGAATTAACCATGGCCCACGATATCGGGGTGATAACTTAGCACACTCTCCTGCAGTCAAAGACTTAGAGTGCGAAGGAACTCTGAGAAAAACCTTTTCTCCTTCCTTAAATTCTCTAACGGATCTGTTTTCATTCGCATACGCCTTAGCTCTATCCATAGCTTGGCGGATGTTAGCTCTCGCAAGTGCTAGCATCTCCTGCATCTGAACCACAAAGCTCATGGCACTAGGCACTTTCTGAGGTACTCCAAGTGTAGTTGGATTTGCTGGTCTATAACCATAGTTCAGCTCAAACGGACTGAACTTTGTAGAGGAATGTTTTCTATCATTGTAGGGAAATTCTAATAGTGGCAACCACTTGTCCCATGTATGTTGCCTCAATGACACATATGCTCTAAGCATATCTTCTAAAATTTGGTTGATTCTTTCCGTCTGACCATCCATTTCTGGATGATCCCCACTACTCATTCCCAACTCAGTCCTTAGTGTCTCAAACACTACAGTCCAAAAATGACTGGTCAATTTGACATCCCTATCTGACACTATGGATTTGGGTAATCCATGCAAACGAAATATATGTTTAATAAACAAATCTACTACTTGCGGGGCACTAACAGACTCTGTAGTTGGAATGAAGTGAACCATCTTGGTAAGACGATCAACTACCACAAGGATGGAATCATATCCACCTTGTGTCATAGGCAAACCTACAATAAAATCCATGGAAATGCTCTCCCACCTACCTAGTGGTATTTCCAAAGGTTGTAAAAGTCCGGGTGGTTTCACCCGCTCTACCTTACTTGACACGAAAAACGTGTCACATATTCATGAATATGTTTTTTTATTTTGGCCAAAAGAAATCTCGCTTCACAAGATCATATGGTTTCTCGATTCCTGGATGTCCCGCACATGGACTGTCATGACATTATTGAATGACTCTCTGCCTGAGATCATTCTAATTAGGTACTACTACCTTGCCATTTCTTTTCATCATACCATCTCTTATGGTATATCTTGCATTAGTTTGGCCTTTTTCGGATGCCATGTCACCCTTTTTTGGATAAAATTGGACAAATCCCAGGAATGATCGCAAAGCGGTCAAACTCTGAGAGATAGGCCAAGTCAGTATCGCAGTCACTTTCTTTGGATCCATTTATGCCCCCTCAGGAGTAATAATGAATCCTAAATATTCAAGTCTTACCATACATAGTACAGTTTTCTTTTTTATTTACATAAAGACTGGCTTTCCTTAAAGTATTGAACACTATTCTTAAGTGTTTGTGATTCTCAGCAATACTTTTGTTGAACACAAGAATATCGTCAATAAAATGTACTACAAACTTCCCGATATACGGACGTAGTAAATTGTTCATAAGCATGATGAATGTAGCTCGAGCATTGGTAAGTCCAAATGGCATTACTAAAAACTCATAATGTCCAAACCTGCTTCTAAAAGCGGTCTTATGCACATCCTCGGTTCTAATACGATCTGATGGTAGCCACATTTAAGATCTATCTTATTGAAAATTACGGCCCCATGTAACGCATCTAGCAAATCATCGATCCAAGCCATCAGATACTTGTGCTTAATAGTGATATTATTCAATGCTCTGTAATCTATACAGAGGTGAAAAGTATCATCTTTCTTCTTTTTTAATATCACTGGCGAAGCAAAAGGGGAGAAACAAGGTTGAATCTATCCCACCTTGAGGTATTCTTCTAGTTGTCTTCATACCTTCGCTTCTTCGGTAAAACTTAACCTATAGGGAGGTCTATTTACAGGTTCTGCTCTCGGGATTAGTTCAATCTTATGCTGAACATTCTGCTCTGGAGGTAACTCATTCCTAAAATAATCAGAGAACTCCTCTGCTATTGTTAGAAAAGACCCAACACAAGGTACACATAGCGGAAGACTTATAGTAATGCCCAGGAGCTCACATAGTGTGCGGTGTGGGTGTGGAATCACAAACTTCTCAACTTATGTGCATAAAATAGGTGTGCAGACTCATCAATAGACAATGAACCAGCCAGATAGAGAAACCACCAAAAAAATATATTTCTGTCCAAAACTATGGACACAATACAAAAGAGATAGATCCAAAGTCCCACCAATGGTGTGGTCCTCTGATCTAACCACAAGGTCCTTCTCCAATCTACTGGCTATCTCTACAATCAAGCCCGCGTGCTCCACCTCGAGCATAAGAAGACTTTCCATCCAAAGATCTCAGCACCTTGCTGCCCTAGTAGACAGCCTAGGCTCAGCTCCAAGTGAGCTCAGTCTGCAACAAATTTGGCCCTGCTTTGCCTCCTGGATGTAGGCCCAAAGATTAGGCTTCTGCTGCTCCTACTACTCCTCTATTTGCTGACTTGCTGGATGAGAAATGAGGCCACAAGCCTCTCCTTTTATAGGCCCCAAGGGCCCCTTGAACTAACTGACCAGCCAGCCCTAAATGGGCTGACTGGCTGGTCTATTTGGGCTGACCAGTCTGCCCCAAAACAGCCCTTTAAGGGCTCACAAAACTAGGCCTTTATGGCCCACACTTTTAGGGCTTTTGGCCCTTTAATCTAGGCAAGGGCCCAGCCTATATAAGGCATGCCACTGCCCACTGGCAACCCCCATTTGCTGCTCCACCAGGCCCCATACAGCCCCATACACCTGTGCTCCTGACCTGCCATGTCAGCGCCTTTCTATCCTGCTGGTTCTGCCCTCTACCAGGCTCTTCTTCAACGTCGTACAATTCCGTACACTGCTGATGTCAGTGCCATGCAGATCCATCCTAGCTCCGGGTACCTTCAATGTTCTTTGATGTGAGGCGCTGCCCATGTGCCAGCCCCCTCTCTTCTTTTCCTCTTGGGCACATCCTGCCCTAGGTCTCCCTCCCCCATTCTCTCCTCATTTGGGGGCTTACAGATGGGGAGGTGACCATACCAACACCCCCTCTCATCGACATATCTCGGCCCTATGCCAACACGTCGATGAAGATGCTCCAGTAACTCCCTGGTCGTAGTCCTCTAGAACTTTTCGGTGTCGAAATCTTTTCCTGGCTTTTCATCCAGTGGCTCTTGCTCCACCAGGTTTGGTTTCACTTCCGCACACCATCCTGGTACACAGGTCCATCTTTGGTAGCACCTCTTAGCACCACCTCCTTCATTCATGTTCCTGCCTTTGAATCGAGCAATCCATCCATCACGATCTTCCACTTGTCCCACTCATAATGAGTGAACAACCTGGAGTCTTCTAGGCACCATGCTCTGAGGTTATGTTTCAACCCGTCCTTCCTTTGGCAAGGTTTGCAACAAAAGTACATCTCCAGATAACCTGGACCGCAAACTTTAAACGGCACCTGAATAAACTTGAGTCACCCTCCTCACAAGGGCACAATCCTCCAGTCGTGGAAGTTGATTCCCAAGAGCTTCTGAATCAGGGTCGTCCTTCAGCAAGGTCCTTGCCTTCAGGCTCCCACACTTGTGAGCCTCCTACTTGGGCTCTGACACCATGTTAGAAAAGACCCAACAGAGGGTACACACAGCGGAAGACTTATAGTAATGCCCAGGAGCTCACACAGTGTGCGGTGTGGGTGTGGAATCACAAACTTCTTAACTTATGTGCATAAAAAAGGTGTGCAGACTCATCAATAGACAATGAACCAGCCAGATAGAGAAACCACCAAAATAATATATTTTCATCCAAAACTATGGACACAATACAAAAGAGATAGATCCAGAGTCCCACCAATGGTGTGGTCCTGTGATCTTACCACAAGGTCCTTCTCCAATCTACTGGCTATCTCTAGACTCGAGCCCGCGTGGTCCACCTCGAGCATAAGTAGACTTTCCATCTAAAGATCTCAGCACCTTGCTGCCCTAGTAGAAAGCCTAGGCTCAGCTCCACCAAGTGAGCTCAGTCTGCAGCAACTTTGGCCCTGCTTTGCCTCCTGGATGTAGGCCCAAAGATTAGGCTTCTGCTTCTCCTACTGCTCCTCTGTTTGCTGACTTGCTGGATGAGAAATGAGGCCACAAGCCTCTCCCTTTATAGGGCCCAAGGGCCCCTTGAACTAGCCAACCAGCCAGCCCTAAATGGGCTGACTGGCTGGTCTGTTTGGGCCAACCAGTCTGCCATAAAACAGCCCTTTAAGGGCTCACAAAACTAGGCCTTTATGGCCCACACTTTTAGGGCTTTTGGCCCTCCAATCTAGGCAAGGGCCCAGCCTATATAAGTGCCCCTGCCCACTGGCAACCCCCATTTGCTGCTCCACTAGGCCCCATACAGCCCCATACACCTGCGCTGCTGACCTGCCATGTTAGCGCCTTTCTGTCCTGCTGGTTCTGCCCTCTACCAGACTCTTCTTCAGCGTCGTACAATTTCGTACACTGCTGATGTCAGTGCCATGCAGATCCATCCTAGCTCCGGTTACCTTCCATGTTGCTTTGATGTGAGGTGCTGCCCATGTGGCAGCCCCATCTCTTCTTTTCCTCTTGGGCACATCCTGCCCTAGGTCTCCCTCCCCCATGCTCTCCTCATTTGGAGGCTTACAGATGGGGAGGTGACCATTCCAACACCCCCTCTCATCGACACAACTCGGCCCTATGCCAACACGTCGATGAAGATGCTCCAGTAACTCCCTGGTCGTAGTCCTCTGGAACTTTTCGGTGTCGTAGTCTTTTCCTGGCTTTTCATCCAGTGGCTCTTGCTCCACCAGGTCTAGTTCCGCTTTTGCACACCATCCTGGTACACAGGTCCATCTTTGGTAGCAGCTCCTGGCACCACCTCCTTCAGTCACATTCCCGCTTTCGAACTCGAGCAATCTAGCCATCACGATCTTCCACTTGTCCCACTCATAATGAGTGAACAACCTGGAGTCTTCCAGGCACCATGCTCTGAGAGTATGTTTCAACCCGTCCTTCCTTTGGCAAGGTTTGCAACAAAAGTACATCTCCAGATAACCTGGACCGCAAACTTTAAACGCACCTGACTAAACCTGAGTCACCCTCCTCGCAAGGGCACAATCCTCCAGTCGTGGAAGTCGATTCCCAAGAGCAAATCAGGGTCGTCCTTCAGGAAGGTCCCTGCTTTCAGGCTCCCACACCTGTGAGCCTCCTACTTGGGCTCTGACACCATGTTAGAAAAGACCCAACAGAGGATACACACAGCCGAAGACTTATAGTAATGCCCAGGAGCTCACACAGTGTGCGGTGTGGGTATGGAATCACAAACTTCTTAACTTATGTGCATAAAATAGGTGTGCAGACTCATCAATAGACAATGAATCAGCCAGATAGAGAAACCATCAAAATAATATATTTCCATCCAAAACTATGGACACAGTACAAAAGAGATAGATCCAGAGTCCCACCAATGGTGTGGTCCTATGATCTTACCACAAGGTCCTTCTCCAATTTGCTGGCTATCTCTAGACTCGAGCCCGCGTCCTCCACCTCGAGCATAAGTAGACTTTCCATCCAAAGATCTCAGCACCTTGCTGCCCTAGTAGACAGCCTAGGCTCAGCTCCAAGTGAGCTCAGTCTGCAGCAACTTTGGCCCTGCTTTGCCTCCTGGATGTAGGCCCAAAGATCAGGCTTCTGCTACTCTTGCTGCTCCTCTGTTTGTTGACTTGCTAGATGAGAAATGAGGTGACAAGCCTCTCCTTTTATAGGCCCCAAGTGTGAGTATTTGGGGGGAGAGAGAGAGAGCAAGAGAGAGTGAGCTTGAGAGCTGAAAGCTTGATAGCCCGGTTGCAATAGAAGAGTGTGAGAGTACAACTGAAAAAGTGAGAGACAAGGTTTTGTCCTAGTGACAAAACCTTAGTAGTCACTAACCATAGTTAGTGAACTAACTGCAGTTAGGGAGAAAAACCTCTTAAATAGGGAAAAGTGCCCCTAACTAGCTTATTAAATTACATTGGTCACTGCTGAATTATATCTATAATTCTAACACGCCCCTGCAGTGCCAATGTCATGTACAAGGCTGATCAATCACCAAACGGATATAAGTTCAGGGCACTGTGAAATGCCTCAAACTTTTCACGTTGTAGTGCTTTGGTGAAAATATCTGCAACGTTGTCATTTGTGGACACAAAGATCATACTGATCTCTCCTGCATGCAACTTCTCTCTGACGTAGTGATAGTGAACCTCAATGTGCTTCGTGCGAGCATGAAACACTGGATTTTTGCCACTGCAATGGCACTCTAACTATCAGTGAGAATTGGAGAAGGACCCTCCAAAGACAGATGAAGATCAGCAAATAGACGTCACAGCCAGACACATTCAACTGTTGCTGTGAAAGCTGCCCTATAGTTAGCTTCACGTGATGAGGTAGCCACTGTAGATTGTTTCTTGCTCAGTCAGAAAATACAAGATTTACCCAAAAAGAAACAATTGCCACTAGTGGACTGCCTAGTGTCATAATCACCAGCCCAATCTAAATCACTATAGGCATGCATCTACAAGTCACCCCCCCTGGGAAATAATAAGCCAAAAGACTTCGTGCCCTGTAAATAACGGAAGATGGGCTTAACTACCTACCAATGCATAGTTTTTGGGCTGTGCATGTACCTGCTCACCTGAGATACTGCAAACTGAATATCAGGTCTAGTGTTGCAGAGATATATGAGGCATCCAACCGCCTGACTGTAAAGTGTGGCATCAACTAATTCTTGGTTGAAGTGTAGTACAAAGGTTCTGTCATGGAAACTTTCTTTATAATCCTAGAAATATTCTCGTTTTAGGATTCAACCTTATTTTTGTCTCTAGTAATACCTTCTCTCATATATCATTTGATGTAAAAATGTTGTTCATATATTCTTGGACCTTCTTGAGGGGTTCTTATCTAAATCTTAAACACACACACAAATATTGCCATCGGGGTTTGGTCACCCTGATTCCTTGAATGTATGACTAACACTACATCTTATGGTTATTCTTCATATGGATCTATAGTGGCATGTTGATCTCATGAAGAGAGAATATATATATATATATATTTGGCAAAGATATAGTTGATTATATTATAATCATATGATTTGTAGAATGAAGTCAAATGTAGACTGAATATTCTCCTCGAGAGGAATATCTATCTTGCATACAAAAAAATCACTGTATAGAAGTGAGAAACAAAATATCTAGTAGTGAAAGAGGAGAGGAGCCTAAGCTCAAATTCATTGTTTTGATCAGTAAAGCTTTATCATGTGTTGCTCTGTTTGTTGAAGGATGATTGTATCTTATATCCTGAGGCTAGGATGCCTCCTTATCCAACTAAAGAAAGCAAGATCTGCTGCAGTTGACTTGATGCCCAAAAAACATACAGTTGATCTGGGAACAAAATTTGCTGTTGTTGACCTGGTAACCACCAAGGTTGCAGCTATCCTGGTAGCAAAACTTGCTACAATGGAACTGGGCATAGAGGAACTGTGTAATAGAAAATGTATGTGCCAGAGAGGGCTCTCTAGACAGTGGGTTCTGCTTTAACAGGGGGAATAGAGATGGAAGGAGATGTGCTTGCATGTCAATCCCTGAATTGGAACACCTCACTGCATCCTGGATGTGGTCTTCAAGCTCTGCCTGCAGTTGTGAGACTTGATCATTATAATTATGAAATTCTTGGTCCAACAAGAACTTGGCCTAGACCACAGCAAATAGTGATCAGTTAGTAGGAGAATAGCTTTCATACGAATTAAAAAATATCTTATCACCATGCAGGACCTCTTCATTGAATTGAAAAGCATTTTTGGAAATCTAAATAAACCATAATGCATGTGCCCTGATGTGTACCCATGTAGCATAAGGAAGTTTGAGTGCATTTCCTAAAAGAATAGACCTCTAGTTTATTGGTTCCCCTATTCTTAATTACACAAATTTCCAGACCTTTCTTGCTCTAGGGCAAGCTATAAACAAATGGAAGATGTTCTCCTTGATAACCAAACAATGCTTGCATGTACCATCTCCTTTACCAATTCTGAGGCTCCTATAGTCAGTCCAGAAAGCCTTCTGAAGAATTAACCATAACAAAGTGTACATTTTCTCTAGGATTCTTTTGTCCCAGATGAGCTCAAATCTATTACCCCATTTTCTTTCATTATTAGAATTGTTATATCTAGCATTAAGTTTAGTCACAATCTCTTCAACACCTTCAGAGGGAGTGGGAATAGGTAAGAGGGATGAGCTGCCTACCCAGCCAAACCCTCTAGGGAAGTTGAGGATCCTGCCCCCTTTCGAAATGATGTCTCCCTCCCATAGCTGTATTCTACTCATAATCAACTCTTGAGCTGCATTGCTGAGTCTGAATTCTCTTCTTATCTCCAGCCATGTCTTCCACTTGAAGTTGGTCTTGTCCCATACATCTCCCCAACAAGATAACTCTTTCTTTGCCAAGTGCCATGCCTTAGGAAGTCATCATCACTAAACTGTTGTTTGGTGAAGATGGTAGAAACCCAGATTGAATCTAAAGCCATAAATCCCCCTTTTCCAGAGAGGATAATGTGGCTTTTTATTTGTTCAAAGGCCCACCATAGAGTTTTCCAAAGCTGGCTCCCTTTGGTTGTGCATGGTCTGGATTCCCTATGGCTGAGAGAAGGGGATAGTCCTTCCATATAGGGGCTTTGTAGGGTCTAACATACTTGAAGTTTCCGAGGAGGAGGTTAGCCCAATCACTTTCAGGAGCAGTCATGGCTTTTATTATCCAAGTGGCTGCTAATTTATAAGCTACTAACTGTATATTTATAACACCCAAGCCTCCTTCCTTTCTAGGTCTGGTGTAGAAATCCCACTTGACCTTGGCTATTCTCCTTCTAGTGTCACTCCCCCCCCACAAGAAGGATCTACAGATTCTTATAAACTTTTCTAAGCCTACTCTGGAAGGACACCAACAAGAGAGATAGAAGATAGCAATTGGGTATATATAGTGATTTAATACTACCCTTCTTCCTGCTAAGTTTGCCTACAAACCCCCGAGTTTATCTTTTTTTTTTTGAATCTTTCTAGAAACCAATCCCATCTATCTTTCATCTTATCTTTGAAACCCATAAGGATACCCAAAAGTCTGAAGATCTATTCATGAGAAATTTTCTACAGCCCATTTGTTCCAGAAGATTTTGGGGGTCTCCAGATAACAGGGCATAACTAGTTTTTAAGTGATTTATTGGATCCAGATGCAGTACAAAAGATATCCATACAATCCATAGCTCTTTGTATATCTACATCTGTGTTTCTGATGGTCAGAGTAGTATCATCTGCAAATTGTTGGTTTACTAGCTGCTTTCCTGAAGGGAGCTCTATACAATTGATTTCCTCCATTACCACCTGATCTTTTATTAGCCATCCCAAAGTGTCTGCAACTATAGCAAATAAGAGAATATTTTGATAATCTTTCGATTCCAAGTCTAGTGGTACAAGCTACTATGGCCCTTATCGATAACAAGGAGATACACAAAAAGATCATTGAGCATGACATGGTGGCAAAGGAAGTAGGTAATAGCACATTGTTACATACCCTTGGCATTGAAGAATGGTCGTTGGTCCTTGATACAAGCCAAAAGATTACAAAAATAGCCTATGCACTACTTTCTGAAATGGAAACTATGATAGATGAAATCATTTGCTACGATGATGTTAATGTGCATCATCATGAAGAAATGTTGCCTAGAATTGAAAAGGCTCTATCTTCTGCTGTTATACCTAAGGTCACTACCGAACTTCCTTGGTTCAAAAAAATTTCTCTTTCTTGATCTCAGCAAGAGAAGTTGGATACTTTCTCCATCTTACTCACTACTTTGGTAGAACAGGTAGCTATGGACAATCTCACCATGCCACAAGGATCATCATGCATTCCTACATCGCTTGCTCGGGAGGAGGAATTTGATGTCTCAAGAGACTCATCAAAACAAGATGTGGACTCTTAATAATTTGAATTTATTAGCGCCTTTGAGCATAGATATCTTAAAATTTTGGGGCTCACTATCTAATGGGGATGTGGATAAATGCAAACAGGCTGCTCTCAAAGGAGTCGTATTAACATCTTTCAAAAAGGTAAGCATTCCTTGTGCACTTGCACTTTCTACAATGGATGCTAGGAAATGTTCTAACTCCAAAATACTATTACTTGTTCAGTGAGACTTTAACTCCAGTACAAAAAGGGCTACAAATTACAAATCACTATGGTGGAATTGGTTACAACCATTCCTCGGGTGTGCTTGTGTTTTTGACAAATGTGGTAGCTCTCTCATTTGGGCAGACCATGTTATATGGTATATGGTGAATCACTTGGATTTCTTTTACTCGGATATGAGTTTAGCAGCATCCTTTACTGCATTCCTCATTTGGTTGAATGGACTGACAAAACCCATAATTGAAAGTCTTGTCACTTTCATCTTTGTGAGAGAGTTTATGATTCAAGGGGTCTTGGAATATGTAGAAAATCCAAAGGCCAAACTTTTTTCTTCAATGGATAATGAGCAAGGACTCACTATGATTGAAAAATTAATCAAACCCCCTTCCTTTTCAAGAGAAATTGCCAACCTTATGAAGCCAAAATATGGTGGCAGAGACAATGTAAGAGGCAATTTGAGGTGGGGCCAAATCTAGAAGAATTTTCACAAGAGGACACCGTCAAAATAGTGGCCGTGGATCTAATTTTCCTCGCCAAGACATTGTGGATGTATCCACACCACCCCCTAATACCCCCAGCAATGTGGTGCTAATAATTGATGATATTACTCCAACTTCAAGCTCTAGCTCCAATAAGGGAAAAAGGCTTATGACCTACAATAACAGCAATGCTCCTACCTTGACAAAAAAACTCAAACGGTCTTTTGTGTAACACAAGTTCTAGATCTTTGATGGAGTCTTTTGGAAGATTGGTTTTGATACAAAATTCTCTTAATAAAGAAACTGCTGGCATCTTTTATCTTTATTACTCCTCTCGCTTTAATAAGTTCTATCCCAGTTTAACTATTATACTTTCCAATCTCATTTTTGGATGGAGGGGTATGATAAACCAATAAGTTGGAAACTTCTTAACTCAGTCAAAAGAGGTATTCCATACTTTGTCATGGGAAAAGGAAGAAGATAAGTGTAAATGCTCTACTTTTAAACAATTTAAAACGTTTACTATGGAAGTGGATGGGGGACACACACACACACACACACACACACACACACACACACACACACACAAAAACACACACACAACATGATATTCTAGGGAAGCTTGTGATACGTGATGCATTTACATAGTAGATGTTGAGGTAGTCGTGTTCCGCGATATGTTGAGCAAAACATTTTATTGTGAGCCCTTAAATGGTCATGGGGTGCTCTGCAATTACGTCCACAGAAATATTGCTCTAGTCAAATAATCACCCATGCTTTATCTACATAGAATACATTCCACTTCTCTATTCTAGCAACCATGATTGAGAGATGCATAGGTATTTCGAAACACCACTATGATCACGATCGATTAACAGGGTTTAGCTCTAAACAACGGCAACCGAAAATCCCAATACGTTCACAAATATGGGATGACAGAGTTCTTCCTATTAACACCTAGTCAAAAGACTACGAGAACATAAGAATGGGACTGTAGTACGTAGAGGAAGGTATATTGAGAGGTATATGTGCATGCGATTAAGATTCTAGATAGAGTGATGAAGGGCCTTTGAGCCATTGAGCTTTCCGTGCGTATATTTATTTTGTTGTTGGAGAGGGGGTATGCAGAGACCTATTGGAGATATAAGGCGAGCCCTCTAGCAAAAAAGCTAGCACCTCATACCTGAACGTGTACGTAATACGATCTGAGATGTCCGATAGTGTAGAGGTTAGCGGAGGGTCTATATGGACCATAGGGAAGCATATCAAACTCATAAAACACGGATACTGATGAGTGCGGCATAGGAACATGGTTTCGACTACCTTTTACGTCTTTTTAGAATTACGTAGGAGGATAAGCAAGAGTTTTGGTTATACGAACCAGCCTCTGGTAAAATGCAAGTCTTTGTTATAAACGTAAATAATGTTTTGGAATGGTCTTGCCAGTGAACGAAATACGCCCAGGCCTAAGGATGGCCACCCTAAGATGAGGGTACATTATATACCCTAGGGTATCCAAGCACCAGTCGGATCCAGTGTGTCCCATACTAATGAGGGATGGAGATGGGAATACGACCCCAGGTAAGATAGCTTGATAGGTATGGAGGAAGATAATCTTTTCTCTGTTGACCAGACACTAGCGTAGTTGATTTTCACACATTATTTTCCGATTGCTACGAAGAGACCCCTATCAGAAGTATGCAGATTCTGAGATAATAATTAGGAAAGAAGTTATGTAGCAATCGCTATACAAATATAAGGGATCAACATCTTTTTATGAGGAGGTTTCACTCAACCTGATCATCTTGCATGAACCCAAGAGGGAGAGTAAAATGTAGTACACTAGCTTCTTGGATCCCACGAGATGCCTCCTTCAAGCTACACTACACCACTACCCTTGTACTACTACATGATATTATGGTTGAATGATATGAACAAAAAACCAGAGAGAAAAAGTTATTGCATTTTCCTAGAAGATTGGAGCTAGGAAATCCCCATATTAGTGCCTAAAATAGTTTGCAGATTGATAATAAAAAGCAATCCCACATTTAAAGGTCCTAGTTCTAACTTGTCCTTTGTGTGGATGGATGCAAGTGAGTTGGCACACTTCTCAACCAGATTTACAGACGAATGTTTTTTATTATCGCACTGGCACATTAACTACTTCTGGCGAGATGGATGAACAGCTCTAATTATCCTACAGTATTATTGCTTTTGCATACATCCTTTAGATTAGACTGAGACCTTTCCTTAGGAGCTGGATATATATGGTTGTACCACACTCATAATTAATTTGGTAGAACTAAAGCAATTTTTTGGAGTTCATATGTATAGCCTGGTTCAAAGGTTTTTGTGAACACAGCTGGCTGCATCAGGGTTTTTGGTGAAGATGAATGATGGTGATGACAGATTTGGGGTAGCTTTTGTCTCCTTATTATATTATATGTTAGCTTATGCCATAAAAACTTTATATTCGGCACTGATTATATTGATATTCCTTTCTGTAATGCATTTGCAATCTGCTATGATGGAAGTAAGAGAACTTGGAATATAAGGGATTTTGGAAAGTTTCATGAAAGATGGATAGGATTTTTGGAAGCTTTGAAGGGTTGAATTAAAATGAATAAATAGCTTTGAACATATTATCTGAGGGCTCCTTGAAGGAATGGATTAAACAATTTTGAATCTTTCAGTGTTATTTGATTGAGATATGTAGATAAGTAGTTGAATTATAGGATGAAAACACACACACACACACACACACACACACACTTTTTTTTTTTTTTTTTGGGTAAATCCATGATCATATTATCAGCAAAATTTACATGAGGGTCTCAAAAAAGCAGAGAGCCTCAACAGGAAATCAAAAGCAAAGAAAAACTATTTCCAGGCATGACTGAGGAAGATCTCCTTGATAGCAAGCATCATAGATAGATTGCCGTAGGGAGAGTCTGAAATATTCATAAGATTGCAAGAACGGATTCCCAAAATATCGCATGTTGTGATCCTGCCAGATGGTCCAAAAAGCCCAATATCTGACCCAGTTCAAAAATAAGGAGTAATGGACCAGGGTTGCAGGAAGTCTGCCAAAAAGCCAAAAATGTTTCCCAAAAGGTGAGTTAGGGAAACGAAGGCGAAGCGACATGGAAATTTTGCATAAGAAGGTCTTAGTGCTGGAACACATCCAAAACAAATGAGACACCGTTTCAGAAGGGGCCATGCATCGAAGACAGGAAGCAGATGCAATCCTTCGTTGAGCCAGAGTGACCCCCACGGATAAGGTTCCTGTAAGACAACGCCATAGGAAAAGCTTTTGCTTGAGAGGCAATTTGCTTCTCCATAAATTGCGGAGATTCTTTCGCCACCAAGCAAGCGATTTTGCCATATGCCAAAGAGAATTAGCATGTAAGTGAATCCATGGTGACGGCTGGAGGAGAGAGTATGTCGTGCTGACCGTTAGGTTAGGAAGAGGAACAGGACGAGAATTTGAGCCCACCGGGTGTAACTGCCAATCATGTAATCGGTCCCTGTTAGATAAAGGAGGGATGGGAAGAAAAGGCTGCAGTAATTCAGCAATTTTTCCCCAAATAAACCTGTGATGCATGGCTAGTGGATAAGAAGCCATGGCTTGAGGGAAGGAAAGCATGTGCCCAGTAGCATCAACAACGTCATTTATACACCTGATCCCCAATTTGTTGAGATTATATGCCCGAATCGGCCCACACACGCATGCACGTATGCACACACGCACACACTCCTGACAATCAGATGCAAGAATTGATGTACTCTAATTGCCATCTTTTGGCATAACATTTAACAAGTCAAAAAGCTCGTGGCTTGTTATGATCAAAGATTAACTCTCTGTGTAGCCAAACGCAACAAAAGTGTTTTTTTGGAACTTTTATTGAGTCATGAGGCTATAAGGAAAAATGCAAAAAGAAGAAGGGATAAAAGCATTAAACCATGTAAAATTCAGGTCATATATCAATTAATGTATGACCTTTATTTGTGAAAAAATCACTCAAACACAAATGGTTGCTTATTGATAAATATCATATTATTAACCGTTGCTTATTGGTTAAGAAATAAGAATTTATGCAAAAGGGTTTAATTTGCAAATGACCCTTAAATTTTCGAGCGGAGGAATAGGAAAAGGCAATGTGGCCCTTCATTTCATGGGTGACCCTTCGTTTCTTAAGGGACCCTTCATTTATGGGGAGGACACAACTATATCTAACATGTTGGGAGCATAGAAATTCACGGCATGGTGGAATAGTCAACTGGCCATATACTTTGATCGTGGACTTCGTAAGTTGTGACCTTCTGCATCAAATGCTCAAAAGCTTTAAAGGTAAGAGTATACCGTCATCCTAATCTACATGCCTATGACTTGCATAGTGACTATGTGTTGTGATCTACACCTACTACTCTCGACTCTTAAGTCGAGGCGTAAAGTACTTGTTACACAAGTTTGCGGGTTGAGGTGACTTCTAGGAGCCTATTACCTTGCAATTAGCTTTGAATTCATTATAGAATTGATGGGCTGCGTGCTGCACATTGTGCACGATAATCAGAGCATGGCTATGCAATAATACAATATGGGGTAGCGGTTTAGTTTGTATCCTCGTACAAGGACGAATCTATGTGATATATAGAAGTTGGGTCGTAGTCACTGATCAAAAAGAGCTACAGTTGATGCCGCACTACCACACAAAAGACCATCATACGTCGAGCTTACACGAGCTATGCACAATATGCATGGGCATACCATTAATGGAATGTGCGCAGAACAATAAGGACCGCATGGACTCCAAGTAAAAGACTATGTAGACTAGTGCATTTGGCATGGGAATCTGGATTCCAAAGGATCTTGGGTCTTGTGGCCACAAGCCGTGGAAGGAACATTAAGGACATTTAGGTTACCTGATGCTTTTCAAGAGACACACATGCAATGGAATGGCCTTAAGCCAACACACATCAGCCAAGGGAAGAGAGGTAGGAGCTTTCATTAATTAAGCACAAGAGCGCTACTCCGCTAATGGGACTCTCCACATTTTTAGGTACACACACTCTCTCACAAATAGGTTCACTACTTCCTTTTCACACTTGAGCACGAGGGAGAACCTCACTTTTGTAGCCTATATAAAGGGATCCTCTAGATTAATCAAGTCTCTCCTTTTTGTCCTTGAATCAACTCTCTTCTAGGTTGTGCATCTTTGGATGCTAATCTTTTAGCACCCTTTTTTTTCAGGTGCTACAACTACTTAGAATTCCCCTGGCAGAGATGCCAATGTGGTGATGGAGGATGTGTCTAAAATTCTAATGGAGTTGCCATGGTGGCAAGAATAAATAAATCATCTCATAAATAGCTTGTATAATTTTTTGTTAGCCTGCGAGGCCTGTGTGCTTGCTAATCTATTTGTATGAATAGACTAACTTTGTGTGTGCTATGACTGCAATGGTAGTAGTAGGGATATCATCATAGAAACCTTACATTAGTAAGATAATAGTAATTTTGTATAGTAGACACAATCCTTAGACTCTCCCAACACATCAGCGGAGTAAAATAATAGTTCGTGGACTCTTGTTGGTGTCCGAAAGAGTCCCCAGCATCTCTGTGTCCATGGTTGTAGCGGAAGTCCATAACAACTAGCACCATTGCCGGGAAATCGATCCGAATGCTTGTGTGATGGTTAAAGAATTGTGAGTATAGAGTACCCAATGCTTAGTAGGATTGGACTATATTGATTTGGAGAGCTTGATGAAGAATATGATTCATCTACTATTGTTTACTATAGATTTAGTTATGGTTGCAAATTAGGTTGAAAAATAGCTAATAGGTCATTTTAGAGGCTTACATGTTCATTCCATATCAGATAACTCGTATCACTAGGTGGGTAACATGACACAAATATGTCCTAGGACATAATTATGTTCTGTTATCTCATGTTTCTTGATAAATTAATTTGGTAATGCACAAACACCTCTCATCCATTTCTTAATTTCCTGTGTTGCCATTAGACATGAAGAGAACTTGACATTTTTCATGCTGATCGAATCATGTCAAAAGTTGATAAAAATTTATACTAATTGGATATACTAGTGTTAAACCATTTTACATTTAAAGCAATGGATATCTTGTCCGTGAGACATAGAGAATAATAGATTTTTTCTTGACTCAAAGGATCCATTAACCCATTTATAGTATGGAGTCTAGTTCATTTATTTAATGCTTGTAAATAGGATCCTTTTTCGATAGAAAGATATACCAAGCTTTACTTTGGCGTCTTATAATGAGCTTAGTATATGTTATTCCTTATCCCAAGTATTTTTAAACATTCAAGGTACAAACTTAACTTTATAAGGGCTTTCATGAGTTTTGAAGTGTAGCATGAGTGGTGAATTTTTGCCAAACATATGAAAGGATAGTTTTATATCATAAAGTGTTCCCCACCAAGTGATACATGTTGTGCTAGGCTAAATTACTGTAGTATACTTGTTAGCTTTATGCATTAGTTTCAACATTTCAATTGTAGGTACATCAAATTGTGCATCATTGAAAATGGCTTCTTGCATGATTTGGGAGTGCTGCAAGCATATTTTTTGTGTGAAAAACACCTAAATTTTACACTTATTCTACACATAATTAGATACACACACTCCACAACGTTAGGGAGAGGAAGACCAAAACCATAAATCTTGAAAAGTTACAACTTTAACAAGGCCCTCGAACTAAGACTATCCCTCGAGTTGTTTACTTGAACCCTCGCATTAGCTAGCCTTGCCTTAGTTAACTCACCACAAGCCCTTTATTGTAATTCGATCCTTGGGTTAGCAACTTAAGGTCACAATAGAGTTTACATGAGCCTTGAGCTAAGTGCTTCAAGGAAAGTTCGCCCTCAAGTAAGAGCTTAAGTCGAGCCCTAGAGTTAGATATTGTACAACTTGAGCCCTCGAGTTAGCAACTCGAGCCCAACACACACACACACACGCACGCACGCACAGACGCGCACACAGTCTAATACGCAATAGTTGCCCCTCCCCCCGCCCCCCCTCCCTGATGCATTGCCTTATAATTTATTAAGTATTTTTTCTGTATTCCCCCCCACCCCCCTCTTTTAATTTTTTCACTTATGCTCTTTTCTTTTGCCGACTTTTTATCTTGGTTTTTTGAAATTTATACAAGGTTCTATATATTCTAATTAACTTTTATGGCTAATCCGGTTGTGGTATTATACTAGTGCCCCCCCTCCTCCCCGAGCCTACATGGAAATGGCACTTTATTAGTGTATTTAATTAATTAAACACTCTAGAGCAAAGCTCTTACCTTGCATTGATGCATGGCTACAAGCTCCCATGTTCACATATTGCTTTTTCCTTCAGCTTGGAGTAGTGCATTTTAGGGTGCCATGCATACTTTGAAAATAATGGCGTTACTCCTCCTGACATTAAAGTACCGAAGGGACTGGTGATCGGTCTGTACATGAAAATCAGCACCCAAAAGATTATGCTTCCAGGTTGAAAGAGCATGTATGACAGCCAACATCTCTTTCCCATAGATGCCAAAATTCATTTCAGCATCCTGGAGCACTCTACTCTCGTATGCCATCACACTACAATCTTGCATAAGTACCCCTCCTATGCTCTCCCACAAGCGTCTGCTTGGACAGCAGAGAATTTGTGAAGATCTGGCAAAATAATAACAAGACCTAATCAAAAGCTGCAATTTCTTTGAGACCCAATTGGAACGTGACCCCTTTCTTCTGTAAGGCATGTAAAGGCAATGCAATCTCTGCAAAATACCGGATGAACCTCTTGTAGTATGAGCACAAGCCTAGAAAGCTGCGTACTTCATGGATGTTCTTCAAGTGTGGCCAGTTCCTGATGGCTCTACCTTGGCGGGGTCCATCCTAACTCCATCCTTGGAAACAATATGCTCGAGAAAATGGATCTCATGCATGAAAAATTCGCTTTTCTTGGCATTGACAAGCAACTTATGCTTCTGAAGCTCCTAAAAACCAATTGCCAAGTGATTCTTTTGTTCAGCTTCATCTTGAGAGAACACGATGATGTCATCAAAGAAGGTGCCAACAAAGGCTTGGTGTTCTCTAAAAATCATGTCCATCATTCCGTTGAAGGTGGCAGGTGCAATCGTTAACCCAAATGGCATGACAAGAAATCGTGCATACCAAATGTGGTACAAAATGCTGTTTTGTGCACATCCTCTGGCTGAATTTTGATCTAGTGATAACCACTCTTCAGATCAATGCGGCTGAACATTCTAGACTTTTGTAGCCTATCCAAAATATCATCTATCCTGGGTAGTGGACAGATTTGTGGAGAGCTTGGATGTTGCTTACCAGAAGGAAGTCAAAACAGCCCTCCAGAAAAGCCAAGAGAGGCACAAACGGGCCGTAGATAAGCATCACTGAGAGTTACTCTTGAAAGAGGGCGACTGGGTGCTGCGGCGTTTTTAGAAAGCACGACTCAGGAAGATGAAAGGTAAGCACAAAGTGTACACAAAGCTGAAGATGAGGTATTATGGTCCTTTTCAGGTTTTTGAACGCATTAATGATGTAGCTTACAAGCAGCAAGTACCTTCGTCTCCCTCGTGCTTGAGGTGATCATAACCACAGTGTGTGGTTGATTGCACAGTTATCTTGTTTTGGGAAGGTAATGCCTTGATTTTGCAGAGGACTTTTATGCCTTTGCTGAGTGCAAATCTCAGCTTTTGGGTGACATTTTCAAAGGGCTTTTGCCTGGAAGCTTATGCAGTGTATGCCTTGAGGCAGTGTGGAGCCAGGGAGCCCACATTAGTCTTGTTTCCGCAGTGTACTCAGTGACATTTCTTGCAGGGCACATTTTGTGTACGACACTTTTTTTTGAAAATCTCAGTTGAGCCACGCTTGGCCAGGGCGCATCGACTTTACTCAGTCCCTAACTGTCCATCGTTGACAGTGCTCAAAAGATTTTCTCTTCAGTGTCTGTATGTTGGGATCTGTGTTGTTATTGTGTACACAGGGCTGTTTATGCATTGCATTGTCAGGTGAAAGTGCCAGGAGAGCGCTACATTTTGTATGCTACCTCAGTGTTGAGGTGTTCTTCACTTGGTACAGGTGTCAAATCAAGGGGCTTTTGCCCAAACTTTGATTGAGAGCACTTGGGTTACTATCAGAGACCTTCAGATGCCTTTTATCCCCTTGGCAGAAGGGTGATTGCTTGGGATTTGTCCCATTTTCTGTTGCAGGTTTGTGACAGGCTGAAGAGTCTGGAACTTTTTTTTTTGGTGAACAAAACAGTGTATGACAAGTGGTTTATGCATATAAAATCAGTGCAATACCTCATCTGAGGTGGGAGAAGTGATCAGAACAGCAGTGTTTTGTGCTTTGTCAGCTGATGATGCACTGTTAAAGCACTTGTGGAACAGCTGCAGCATTCTGAAATTACTGTTTTATGCCTATTTGAGCACGGTACAGTGTGTCAGAAGGTACAGTAACTGGAGGGAATTTTTTTCTGTTTTGCTGCAGATTTCTTGACAGTAAAAACAGCACTATTGTGAGTGCTCTTGGCTCTTGATAGAGCAGGTTTTTTCTGAGAAATCAGAATTCTATTCAGTCTTTTTTTTGACTTACAGGGAGTCAGGTACTTTCCTTATCTGATATGGCATCAGGGGGAAGTGAATCATCAATTCTGAACATAAAGAAGTTGGAAGGGGCACACAATTATGCATTATGGGCAGAACAGTGTTTGAATGTACTTCTGCTCAAGAAGATTTCTAAGCCCATAAGGGTGAAGGGTGTCAAGCCATCTGGGATGTCAGATGATGAGTGGGAGGAGCTAGATCTGTCCTCTACCATAGACGGAGGTAAGGGCAAAGTCATTGGCAACCTCCTGAACCCGAGATGATTGTTGCTCTGTCAGGATGACGCGGTAGGCATCTGGAGAGGGAGGGACCGTCTGGGTCTCCGGTTCCGGGCAGGGAGCCGCCATACCGCCAAGACAAACTGCGAGGCTTCCGATGAGGAAGAGGCTGCCACCCAAAAAGGGGGGGTAGAAGTGGAAGGGTGGAGCTTGGGTGTGGCGGGAACGGAGGTGGCGCGGGGTGGAGGAGTGGAGGCGGGGAACGGGTGAGGTGGGGAGGCGGGAGCGGAAGCGGGGGCGGGGGAGAGGGGCGGGAGAGGGCGAGGCAAGGAGGGGCTAGGGGGAGGTAGAGGTACGGAGGGGGAGGGGGAGCTCGCTCTACACACTCTTCTATTGCAACTCAGCTTTCAGCTTCCTAGCTTCCAGCTCTCACTCTCTCTTGCTCTCTCTCACTCACCAATCTCACACAAGGTGGTGACAGATAATGGCAGCAATTGTGTGTCAATGGGTGCCATATTAGAAGATGAGTTCCCTAAGATTGTGTGGACACCCTGTGCCTCACATTGCCTTGATCTTTTGATCGAGGACCTAGGGAAGATACCTTGGATTGATGCCATCTTCTCAGCAGCCCGCAGTATCGTGAAGTTTGTCACGAAGAGACCCAAAGTCCTCAGCGTCTATCAGGCTTACAGTGACCTTGAGCTATTGAAACCTCCAGCCACAAGGTTTGCTTATGTTCATAGTGGTGAAGAGGCTTGTGCGAGTGCGCCAAGGCTTGTTGCGCACGGTTGTGTCTCGGGAGTGGGGATATTGGGATGATAGAGGCCAAGCAAAGTCTATCAAATTTTTTCGCATGATCATGGATGAGTCTTGGTGGAATTAGGCAAAGGCATTAATCAAATCGATTAATCCTATCTACACGGTGCTTCGCATCACGGACATGGAGGGAAGCACATTAGGGCTCTTGTACGAGTTTATGGACAAGATTGGAGAGGCCCTCAACAGAAACACTTCCCTATCGCCTGATAAGTAAGACTTTTTTCTTTTGTAATATGTATAATTATTGCAATTACTAAATTGCAATATGTTATCATGAAGCCTGTAATTTTCAGATATATATTATGTATGTACTATTATCTATAGTCTATGAATTTTGCATGCATAATGCATTCTAATTTCTTGTGGCATGATTTAGGGTTGAGTCCATCCGTGCTATATGGAATCATAGTTACCAGCGGAAACGGAAACGGAAGAAACGGAGTTTCCGGGCCCCGCCGAAACGGAAACGGAAGAAACGGCAATATGATACAATTTATGTATAAAAATTTATTTTTTATACATAATATAATTATCAATAGAGTGCAAATCATACATAATACAAATTACAATTATCTATACTTGAAGGCTGAAGCTTCAGGCTTCAGCCTTCAAGCATCAATGCATCATTCATGATTCATGCCTCTATGATTCTAAATTCTTGAATGATGCTTCAATAATCTGAAATCAACATGTATCATGAGTCATGACTAACAAGTTTGGCATTACAAGAATCTGAAATTTAGAAGTTTGAAGTACTTAAAAGTTTAAACTTAGCACACAAGTTGAAACTTGAAACTTGAAACTTGAAACTTGAAACTTGAAAGTATTCAATGTCCAGACTCCAGACTCCATAGATGATCATGATTCATGGTCCACAAATTTCATGATCATGATTCATGACTCATGACTCATGAGTCATGTAAGACTCAAAATAAAAGCACTCATGGATGATATAAAAAAAAGCAGCAGGACTACTGATCATCTGCATCATTCATGGACTCCTCGTCATCGTCATCCTCTGCGTCCTCAGATAAGTTCGAGGCATCTGTGTCACTGTCTGAAGAAGAATCATCAACATCAGGATCAGGACCATCGGGTGTAACTGAAGTACTAGCACCATCTCCATATGGTTGAGTGTATGATCGTGTGTGGTGTGCTGGTGCTGATAGCTCCTCATACAACATGGTGTATATGTCCAGCTCCTCCCGTGGGATATCTGGTATGACCTCCATCTTCTCCACGTCCACCTTGTCTACATTCACTTGGCGAGGTTCGGGGCAGCCGGCGGTGAACTCAAGGAGACAGAGGTTGCAATGACAAAACACCAACCGCTCCAATTGAGCCGTGCTCAATCTGTTCCTCTTCTTTGTGTGAAAGAGGGCCCAAGTGCTCCAGTTCCTCTCACAAGGACCGGAACTGCAGTCCTGTGAGAGAACACGTATAGCAAGGCGTTTCTGCCATAAGCCAATTAAGCAAAGATAAGTATCAGGAACTTGATAACTTTAAACATATTTGTAGTAGATAAAACTTCAAATTACTTAACGACTAAGCTCCAACTAGTGGCGTTGGAACTTGTCTCTTAGACTCTTACCAAAGTAGGAGTACAGTTGCCATATTTCTCCCACCAGGAGACAGGTTGCAACTGTGTCTCTCGGAGGCTAGCCGTAGGTCGACTAAAGGAGAGGCTGTGATTGCGGAACAATAGAAGTTCATCCTCCAGTCTTCGTTGCATCTCCAAGTCACCACCCGTCCAATTTTGTAGATACTGTTGCATCCCCTCCTCCAACTCGTCATTCCATATTGCTCTTGACTGCGCCAGAGCGGATGCAATACATGTGCCACCGCATGGATTGGGCGGTGGAACCAATTCCAAAGCTTATTTTTGTATATAGCACGGATGGACTCAACCCTAAATCATGCCACAAGAAATTAGAATGCATTATGCATGCAAAATTCATAGACTATAGATAATAGTACATACATAATATATATCTTAAAATTCCAGGCTTCATGATAACAAATTGCCATTTAGTAACTGCAATAATTGTACATATTACAAAAGTAAAAAGTCTTACTTATCAGGCGATAGGGAAGTGTTTCTGTTGAGGGCCTCTCCAATCTTGTCCATAAACTCGTACAAGAGCCCTAATGTGCCTCCCTCCATGTCTGTGATGCGAAGCACCGTGTAGATAGGATTAATCGATTTGATTAATGCCTCCGCCTGATTCCACCAAGACTCATCCATGATCATGCGAAAAAATTTGATAGACTATGCTTGGCCTCTATCATCCCAATCTCCCCACTCCCGAGACACAACCGTGCGCAACAAACCCTGGCGCACTCGCACAAGCCTCTCCACCACTATGAACATGTAAGCAAACCTTGTGGTTGGAGGTTTCAATAGCTCAAGGTCACTGTAAGCCCGATAGATGCTGAGGACTTTGGGTCTCTTCGTGACAAACTTCACGATACTGCGGGCTGTGGAGAAGATGGCATCAATCCAAGGTATCTTTCCTAGGTCCTCGATCAAAAGATCAAGGCAATGTGAGGCACAGGGTGTCCACACAATCTTAGGGAACTCATCTTCCAACATGGCATCCATTGACACACAATTGCTGCCATTATCTGTCACCACCTGCACCACATACTCAACACCTATCTCCATAATGGCTGCCCGTAAATGCTCCCAAATATACAGCCCTGTAATCACTGTACCTGCAGTGGAAGCGTCTATGGCTCTCAAGAACATGGTTCCCTTGCAAGAAGACACTAAAATATTGTACACATTCCTCTTGCGTGCATCTGACCATCCATCGCATAAGAGTGTGCATCCATATTTTTTCGGGGACGAGCATTTTTCGAGCGAAATCTTCCGAGCGTCCAAGCAAAGGAAAAAAAAAGCTTCCAACTATGCAAAAATATGACAAAAATGGATCAAAAGAAAACATAGTTTTACTTAGAAATATGAAAAGTATTATAGGAATGCCTATTTTATACACGAATATTTATGTGAATCTTTGGGAATGGTGAGAACATAATGGGATGGCTTTTAAAGAAACCCACATGTAGAGTAGACTTCTCTATGAAAATTCCCTTATGATCCTTCTTACAACTTTTTACTTAATAGGGGGTGACATTGAAAAACCTCTCTCAACCTATCTTCATGAAAGGGTTTCTCCAAAGAAAACTCATTGAAGCAAGCCATCAAGGTAGTTTCGCCAGTGAAACCCCTTTGAACAAAGTCTTTCAAGGTAGTATCGCTGGTGAAACTACCTTGGACAACACTTTTAAAAGTGACAACTTTCACATCCAATGTCCAAATATAGTCATTCAGCCACTCAAATTGATCGGAAAACCCCATTTGAGCACATCTATGGGGTTATATTTTGGAAAACCTTGCATATATATTATTAAATATTACATGTATTTTATGAGAGTGATATATAAGCCCAAGTTAATACTTATTTACAGTAATTTAAACTTCTGTGGAAACATGTCCATAAATATCTTGTTATTAATACTATAAAAACACTTGAAAGATATTGCCATATGATATAAATGTGTTTAATAAGTAATTATTTATGTATAATATTATTATATTGAGAGTGATTATGAGGGACGTTTCTTAAATGAATTATTTTTCAATACTTTTTTAAGGTAATAACAAGGGTACAAAGGGATGTCTATGAATAAGAAGATTTATGTTATGTAAAAATGAATGAGTGACTAGTCTATATATTTTTATGACAAAGGGATCTAGTTCTAATGAAAATAAAAGTGTAAAAACCATGTTTCCTAAAGAAATACTATTTTTAAAATCTCTTGAAAAACACGCTCGTATAAACCTGCTCATAGGTTTTTGCTCGTAAAATTGACGCATCCTATTTTTTCCAAGTCTCTTTCAAGGGCTTCATTTGGTCTTCCACACATTCCCTCTCTCTTCTGAGCTCTCTTGTCCGCAAAGCCTCATATGTAGGCCCTTCCCATTCATACCCAATGCGGCTTACGGCTCTCATGGCCTTCCTCCATCGTGTAGTCTTCGCCACATGAAAGGGTATTGCACATTGTATGAAGAGCTTTGTGAGCTCACTAGTGGCCTCCTTCACTGCTTGCTTTTGCAAGCGTGCTTGAATGCTAGACCTTTGCAGTGATCCTCTTTTCCCCGCACTAGCATCCACACTAATTGATCCATGTGGCAAGGGTGTTCTTGTGGCACTAGGACCCGCGCTCGATGTAGTTGATGCCCCTCTACTTCTCTTTGCAGAACCCAATGTGCTGGCATCATCCAATGGCTCAGTGTTAGCAGCCTCTTCTTCATCTTGCAGCCCTTGTCCTCCACTTTTTGTAGCCAAGGTTGCCATACGCGCACGCTTCCATTCTGTTAGACCACCTTTTACTGCAGTAGGCACGAACTCACAAGGTCCTACATCCTTGCAGGGAACACCTGCTAGATGGTCTTTCACCCGTGTGACAGACCCCGTCTTGCTTATGCCGCAATAGTTGCATCTCCACTTCTTGAAGCCACCGCCTCCTTTATAACTATCCAGGAGGGAGACATGGACCCAATAAGCATCTCTCGGCATTGAGGAGGATGGAGAGGTGAGAAGGAGGATGGAGAGGTCACAAGTGACTCGTGAGAAAGGATGGGAGGTAGACCGTAGAAGGAGGATGGAGCGATAGAGGTAAAAGAGGATGGAGAGGATGGAGAGGTAGAAGTGAAGGAGAATGGAGAGGAGGAGGATGGAGAGGTAGAAGGTAAGATTAAAGAGAGGATGGAGAGAAGAAGGATGGAGGGATGGAGTCAGGAGAGTAGGCTGCCAAGCTGCAGGCTGCAGCTTGCAGGATGGAGAAGATGGAGCAAAGGATGAAGAGGATGGAGAGAGCTCAGAGAAGGATGGAGGTGAGGGTAGGTCCAAGAGCAAAGGATGGGATGGAGAGAGCTTGAAGAAGTGGAGGAAGGATGCACAAAGGATGCGGGAGGCGGCGAAAGACGAAGGCAACGAAACTTCGAAAGAAATCCCGTTTTTAGGGTTTCTGAAAAAACAGAAAATACGAAACGCCGTTTCTTGACGAAACGGCGTTTCCGTTTCGGCGTTTCTATTTCGGCCCACGAAACGCACGTTTCGTGCAACTATGTATGGAATAAGCGGTGGAATTGGCTCCACCGCCCGATCCATGCGGTGGCACATGTATTGCATCCGCTCTGGCGCAGTTAAGAGCAATATGAGAATGATGAGTTGGAGGAGGGGATGCAACAGTATCTACAAAATTGGACGGGTGGTGACTTGGAGATGCAACGAAGAATGGAGGATGAACTTCTATTGTTCCGCAATCACAGCCTCTCCTTTGGTCGACCTACGGCTAGGCTCTGAGAGACACAGTTGCAACCTGTCTCCTGGTGGGAGAAATATGGCAACTGTACTTCTACTTTGGTAAGAGTCTAAGAGACGAGTTCCAACACCACTAGTTAGAGCTTAGTCGTTAAGTAATTTGAAGTTTTATCTACTACAAATATGTTTAAAGTTATCAAGTTCCTGATACTTATCTTTGCTTAAGTGGCTTATGGCAGAAACGCCTTGCTATACGTGTTCCCTCACAGGACTGAAGTTCCGGTCCTTGTGAGAGAAACTGGAGCACTTGGGCCCTCTTTCACACAAAGAAGAGGAACAGATTGAGCACGGCTCAATTGGAGCGGTTGGTGTTTTGTCATTGCAACCTCCGTCTCCTTGAGTTCGCTGCCGGCTGCCCCGAACATCGCCAAGTGAATGTAGACAAGGTGGACGTGGAGAAGATGAAGGCCATACCAGATATCCCACGGGAGGAGCTGGACATATACACCATGTTGTATGAGGAGCTGTCAGCACCAGCACACCACACACGATCATACACTCAACCATTTGGAAATGGTGCTAGTACTTTAGTTGCACCCGATGGTCCTGATCCTGATGTTGATGATTCTTCTTTAGACAGTGACACAGATGCCTCAAGCTTATCTGAGGACGCAAAGGATGACGATGACGAGGAGTCCATGGATGATGCAAATGATCAGTAGTCCTGCTGCTTTTTTTCATATCATCCATGGGTGCTTTTATTTTGAGTCTTGCATGACTCATGAGTCATGATCATAAAATTTGTGGATCATGAATCATGATCATCTATGGAGTCTGGACATTGGATACTTTCAAGTTTCAAGTTTCAACTTGTGTGCTAAGTTTAAACTTTAAAGTACTTCAAACTTCTAAATTTCAGATTCTTGTAATGCCAAACTTGTTAGTCATGACTCATGATACATGTTGATTTCAGATTATTGAAGCATCATTCAAGAATTTAGAATCATAGAGGCATGAATGATGCATTGATGCTTGAAGGCTGAAGCTTCAAGTATAGATAATTGTAATTTGTATTATGTATGATTTGCACTCTATTGATAATTATATTATGTATAAAAAATACATTTTTATGCATAAATTGTATCATATTGCCATTTCTTCCGTTTCCGTTTCGGCTGGTAACTATGCATAAGACAGAAAATTTTGGAGGAATGCCATGCACCCCATATGCTGGACACTAGAGTTATTGTAGCTACTACTCAAGCCTTGGAGACGTATTTTTACTAGCCAGCCATGCGCAGGGATATACATAAGTTTGTTACAGGATGCCTTACTTCTCAGAAAGTTAAGTATGATAGACAGAAGGCAATTGCCCTACTGATGCCTCTTCTTGTGCCTCACGCACCATGGGAGAGCAATGATGCAGCTCACTGATGAAGACCTCACTCAAAGAATAGAGAATAGACATCACATGAGAGAGACAGAGACAGAGACACAGAGAGAGAGAACTCAGATATATATTCTTCCACCAAACAGTGGGCAAAACAAGCTCAAAGGTGAGCATCAAAAAACCAGTAAGGGCTGGGTAAAAATTGAGAACTCTCTGTAGATATAGATCTCGTGAACTCCTGCTCAACACTACCTCCTAAAGTGTGGCTGATGCGATTGGGGGGGCGGGAGGGGGGGGTGGGGGGTTATAGGGGCTGGCAGCCCCCTGAGGTAAACCGACCAGCAAGTCAGTTTTTTTCCAACTGGGCGGATTATCATGCCCAAAAATCCACCAAAATAATATATTTTCGTCCAAAACTATGGACACAATACAAAAGAGATAGATCCAAAGTCCCACCAACGGTGTGGTCCTCTGATCTAACCACAAGGTCCTTCTCCAATCTGCTGGCTATCTCTAGACTCGAGCCCGCGTGCTCCACCTCGAGCGTAAGTAGACTTTCCGTCCGAAGATCTCAGCACCTTGCTGCCCTAGTAGACAGCCTAGGCTCAGCTCCAAGTGAGCTCAGTCTGCAGCAACTTTGGCCCTGCTTTGCCTCCTGGATGTAGGCCCAAAGATCAGGCTTCTGCTGCTCCTGCTGCTCCTCTGTTTGCTGACTTGCTGGATGAGAAATGAGGCCACAAGCCTCTCCTTTTATAGGCCCCAAGGGCCCCTTGAACTAACCGACCAGCCAGCCCTAAATGGGCCGACTGGCTGGTCTGTTTGGGCCGACCAGTCTGCCCCAAAACAGCCCTTTAAGGGCTCACAAAACTAGGCCTTTATGGCCCACACTTTTAGGGCTTTTGGCCCTCCAATCTAGGCAAGGGCCCAGCCTATATAAGGCATGCCACTGCCCACTGGCAACCCCCATTTGCTGCTCCACCAGGCCCCATACAGCCCTATACACCTGCGCTCCTAACCTGCCATGTCAGCGCCTTTCTGTCCTGCTGGTTCTGCCCTCTGCCAAGCTCTTCTCCAGCGCCGTACAATTCCGTACACTGCTGATGTCAGCGCCATGCAGATCCATCCTAGCTCCAGGTATCTTCCATGTTCTTTGATGTGAGGTGCTGCCCATGTGGCAGCCCCCTCTCTTCTTTTCCTCTTGGGCACATCCTGCCCTAGGTCTCCCTCCCCCACGCTCTCCTCATTTGGGGGCTTATAGATGGGGAGGTGACCATTCCAACAGCTATTTGATTAGCCAACTTGACCATCTCTCCATTTTGGGCAACATCAGAGCTAGCCGAAGGACCATCAATCTACTCTACTGATGCTGTACAGAGAAACAAAAGCTCTTCTTGAGCTTTTCGAACTTCCATTACGGAAACCAACGGTCCTTGAGGTATATCTTTTTCACCTCGTAAGACATATAACACATCATTCATCTTGAATTGATAAATGTGCTTTTTCCAATCTATTGCTGCATTCTTCTTAGAATGCCAAGCCTTACCCAGAGCTATGTCTGCATGAGCAAGCTTTGTTATTTCAAAATCAAGCTTCTCAGCATAGTCTTGAATTCGAAGTTCCAACTTGGTAACACTTTGGTCCCATACTTCAATTGAACTTCTATCCGCCATTTTGACTATATATGCATAGTCAGATGGGCTAGTATTTAATTTCAGCCTCTTTACAAGATTGGAGTTAATTACATTATGCGTTGATGCTAAGTCAAACAACACAATGACATCATGATTGGCTACTTGCCCTTTCATCTTAATTAACTCCGTATCGTTAAAGGCTATATACCCCGTTGCTGTGGGCTTTGACAGGACATTATCTGGTGCACTAGTTACTAGCTTAGCAATAGACACACATAACAAAATAGGTACTGACCTTTGAGAAGATCCCGCTAGCTGAATCTGCATCTGTTCTGCTTTGGGACTTTCCTCCATTTCCACGTCGCATTCTGAGATCACCATCTCAGCCATCCAACGATCCTTGTTTCGTGGGACAATCTTTCCACTGATGAGGTTGAAGGCATCCAAAACACAAGCCTTCTCTCCTCGCTTTTTCTCTTTGCTCTGGGTTCAAAAAAGACTTTGACTAAGCCCGAGCTACCATTGGTGTTACTTTTCTTTTCATTCCAATGGTGGTACTTGGTTTAGGAGTCTCAACTGGCTTCGCGTGCTTGGCTTGACCACTAGGCTGTGAGGCACTGTGCAATCTCAGAAACCTCTTTCCAAATCCATAATTCCAAAAGCATAATCTCGCTCCCAATCCAGCTCACACACCTTGAAACTTTAGAAATTTAACCACAAAATAAAACAAAGGGAAAAAGGAAATCAAAAGTCCCATGGTATCTCCACACGTGATTAACACACGCCAGACTGGTCTCATGGATGGTGCGTCATATGCTAATGTAGGATCGAATGAAAGAGAGAGAGAGTGCAGGTAGCAAAGAGTCGCACGAGTCTTAGCCATCACGTCAAAACTAGGATGATGAAAAATAGGAGTACAAGGTACTTGTACCTAGACCTAGGACTAAGTGTCCTAGGTATCACATAGGACTAAGTGTCCTATGTGGCCTAAAAGGCACTAACACTACAAGTGCCTACATTTATGCCTACAAGGCACATACCATGGCCTATAGGGCATCACTAGAACCACCAGAAGATGGCTTACAAACCCCCCTCCATGGGATGGGTTGAAGTACTCTGAAAACGTCTCAGAATACCTGGTATTTTCTGGTCATGGTAGCACATGTTCATCCAAAAGGATATAGCCACCTATGAATGTACAAGGGATGCCAAATCATGTAACAAAGGGAGCCAAGTGTAAAGCCTGTCGAAGACTTCGAACTTGGGATGAGGAAGTGCCTTTGTAAACATATTTGCTATGTTGTCCTCTGTGGGAAGATAGGACAACTCTATGTCTCCTGCTGACAACCGCTCCCGAACATAATGATAGTGAACTTCAATATGCTTGGTACGTGTTGGGGTAAAGGCACATTGCCACACTTTAAATGTTACGACTACTATGACTGTCCTAAGACAGTCATAGGGTGAATACCTAATCCTAATAAAACCTTTGAGTTTGTGGTGTGGCTCAACACATTCTTTACACACCCACACTCCTTGTGTCTCTGTCTCCTAACGTTCCACTCCCGTCTTTCCCTCACAAGTGGTATTAGAGCCACCCTCTCCCTCTCACTCCGGTCTACCCCTCCCTCTCCCCTCGGGCCTCGTGCCCTCTGTCAGCAGGCAGCACGCGGTGTGCTTCAGGGCGCAGCAGCAAGCAAGCAGGGCGCAGCCGCGCGCAGCAGGTGCGCGACCAGCCTCGTGCAGCAGGTGCACGACCAGCCTTGCGCAGCAGGTGCGCGTGCAGCCATAGCTGCAGCAGCAGCTAGCTGCTACCAGCAACCGGCGACCGCAGCCTACCAGGCGGCCGCAACCAGCGGCTGCAGCCAGCCGACCAGCTAGTCGCGACCGCGACCAACCGCGACAGGCAGCCGGCCGTGCAGCTGCTGCCGGGTCGTGTGACCAGCAGCAGCCGACTGCACACAGGCAGCCGACCTCCATCAGCGGGCGTGCACGTATAGGTACAGCCGTACCGGCTGTACCCTCAGCCAAGGGAATTTCGACTTTTTTTTTTGGGATCTGTGGCCTCGCAAGTACAGGGTACAGCAGGTACTCTGTGCAGGCACAGCAGGTACTTGCAGGTACAGCAGGCACATAAATTTTTTTTTGGGGAAGAAGGAAAAGAGTGAAGAGCACTCTGCTCTTTTGCGTGGTACATGCAAGTACGCGCAGAGGGCTGTTATGCTTACACTGAGTGCAAATCTCAGTTTTCGGTGATTATTACAAAGGGCTTTTGCCTGGAAGTGTATGCAGTGTATGCCTTGAGGCAGTGTGCAGCCAGGGTGTCCACATTGGTCTTGTTTTCCGCATTGTATCAGTGACATTTCTTTGCAGGTCACAATTTGTGTACGGCACTTAGAAAATCTCAGTTGAGCCACGCTTGGCCAGGGCGCATCGAGTTTACTCGGTCCCTAACTGTCCATCGTTGACAGTGCTCAAAAGATTTTCTCTTCAGTGTTTGTACGTTGGGATTTGTGTTGCTACTGTGCACACAGGGCAGTTTATGCATCACATTGTCAGGTGAAAGTACCAGGAGAGTGCTGAATTTTGTATGCTACCTCAGTGTTGAGGTGTTTTTCACTTGGTACAGGTGTCAAATCAAGGGGCTTTTGCCCAGATTTTGCTTGTGAGCACTTGAGTTACTGTTTGAGAACTTCAGATGCCTTTTATCCCTTTGGCAGAAGGGTGATTGGTTGGGATTTGTCCCATGCTTTGTTGCAGGTTTGTGACAGGCTGAGGTGTTTGGATCTTTTTTTTCAGTGGACAAAACAGTGTATGCCAAGTGGTTTATGCATATAAAATCAGTGCAATACCTCATCTGAGGTGGGAGAAGTGTCCAGGACAGCAGTGTTTTGTGCTTCGTCAGATGATGATGCACTGATAAAACACTTGTGGAACAGCTGCAGCATTTTGTAGTTACTGTTTTATGCCTATTTGAGCACGGTACAGTGTGTCAGAAGGTACAGTGACTGGAGGGAAAATTTTCTGTTTTGCTGCACGTTTTTTTGACAGTAAAAAACAGCACTATTGTGAGTGCTCCTGGCTCTTGATAGAGCAGGTTTTCTGAGAAATCAGAATTTTATTTAGTCATTTTTTTGACTTACAGGGAGTCAGGCACTTTCCTTGTCTGATATGGCATCAGGGGGAAGTGAATCCTCAATACTGAACATAAAGAAATTGGAAGGGGCACACAATTATGCATTATGGGCAGAACAGTGTTTGAATGTACTTCTGCTAAAGAAGATTTCTAAGCCCATAAGGTTGAAGGGTGTCAAGCCATCTGGGATGGCAGATGATGAGTGGGAGGAGCTTGATTTGTCCGCAAGGGCGGCTATCATGCTTACTCTCACTGATTCTCTTGTGTTCAATGTTCAGGCAGAAAAGACCTCTTATGGCCTATGGCAGAGGCTAGAAGAGTTGTATGCCCAAAAGAGTTCAGCCAGTAAGGTCTATTGGTTGAAGAAGCTTGTCGACCTTCGCATGAAGGAAAGTACAGCTATGACCTCACACTTAAGTGAGTTCAATGCCATCTTTACACAGCTTATCGCACAGGGATTGAACCTTGATGAGGAGGTCAAGGCTACTTTCTTGTTGTGTACCCTCCCAGAGAGTTGGGACACTTTCAAGACCACTTTGTCAAATTCAACTGTCACTCTTATGTATGCTGATGTGGAGAGCTCTCTTCTCATGGAGGAGATGAGTAGGAAGAATAATGCGGGCAGCAAGTCTTCCAATGCTTTGCAGGTACAGGAAAGAGGTAGGACTCAGCAGAAGGGGAGATCTGCTGGCAAGTCCAAATCCCGCAGTCATTCCCGTGGCAAAAAGGATATTGAATGCTTTTACCGTGGCAAGAAGGGACACGTGAAGTCTAAGTGCTTCAAGTTTATACGGGATCAGAAAGCCAAGAAGGTTGAGGCAAAGGATGCAGGCAGTGGAAGCAAAGGCAAAGGCAAGGCCAAGGGAGATGACACTGATGCAGTGAATGTTGCAGTAGAGGACAGTGACAGTGACAGACATGATGTATTATGTTCTTTTGCTGTAATTGCACATACATTGGTTGTTGATGACCATGACATGCACACCTGGCTCTTGGATTCAGGTGCTTCTTTTCATGTTACGTCTCATAGGGAGTGGTTTACTTCCTACACAGGTACTCATGGAGTTGTTCACCTTGGGAACAACTATGCATGTCAGATTGCAGGGATTGGCAGTATACAGATAGTATTTCCTGACGGACGCATATTTATGCTTGATGGTGTTCGCCATGTGCCGCAAATCAAGAAAAATCTGATTAGCACTGGCTTGTTGGATGACAGTGGTTACCACACCACATTTGGGGATTCCAAATGGGTGATTACTGATGGCCAGGTTGTAGTGGTTGAGGGTTATAAGAATGATACCTTGTACCCTCTTTATGTTTCCAGTGTAGGTAATCATGTTGTTGCCATAACCGAGCTGCCGAAGGTTTCATTGTGGCATAGCCGGTTGGGACACATGTCCGTTAAAGGAATGCAAGAACTGTCACGTTTGGGTTATCTGCCGTCTCTTTCATTTTCAGATTTGCCTACTTGTGATCATTGCATTTTTGGAAAGCATTCTATGACTCCTCTTAAGAGGAGAACTCCCCAGAATAGAGCACCGCTTGATCTAGTGCACACTGATTTGTGTGAGATGCCACAGCTATCACTAGGGGTTGCAAAGTATTTCATTACTTTTATTGATGATGCCACACGCAAAGTGTGGGTCTATTTCTTGAAGCATAAGAGCGATGCCTTAGATGCTTTCAAGAAGTTTGTCGCTCAGGTTGAGAATCGGACAGGATGCAGGCTGAAATGCCTCAGATCCGATAATGGGGGTGAGTATGTGTCACATGCCTTTGTACAGTTATGCGAAGCTAAGGGCATTAAACAAGAACTCACAGCCCCTCATAATGCATCTCAAATTGGTGTGAGTGAGCGAATGAATCGGACTATCCAGGAGAAAGTTCGATGTATGTTGTCTTATGCTGCATTGCCCCATGGCTTTTGGGCAGAAGCCGTGCAAACAGCAGTTCACCTAATTAACAGGTCGCCGAACAAGGCTTTGGAGCTGAAAGTGCCAGAGGAGGTGTGGTCTGGCAAGCCACCTTCATACAAGCACTTACGTGTGTTTGGCTGCGAGTGCTTTGCTCATGTACGCAAAGAACTGCGCACCAAACTGGATGCATCTTCATGGGTTACGGTGACGAAGGTGAAATGGGGTACAGGTTATGGGATCCTGTCAAACGGAAGATTATATGCAGCAATGACGTCATCTTTAAAGAGGATAGTGTACACAAAGAACCCGTGCAGCCTGTGGAATACAGGAGGGTTGTTTATGATGATGTCGGACAGCAAAGAATGCCCATTAATATGCAGCAGCAGGCTGCTGTAAATAACCCTGTTCAAGAGGGTATACAGGCTGAAAATCAGCCAGACAATTTTGCCAATGATGCACCACTGGATATGCCAGCAAATGGCGCTGTAGGACCGCCAAATATGGTGGTACAGCCACCCGTCATGCATGACGAACAGGCTAGACAGCAGCCTAATACGGAGCATTTTGTTAGGAGGAGCACCCGTGTACAACGGCCTCCTGACAGGTTTGTTCCAGGAGCCCATAATGTGGCTGATTTTATCATGCTGACAGATTGTGGTGAGCCTTCCAGCTTCAGGGAAGCTATGGGAAGAACAGAGAAAAGGAAGAGGGAAAAAGCCATGCAGTCAGAAATGGACTCCTTACTTCATAATGATACATGGGACTTGGTGCAGCTACCTGCAGGCAGAAAGGTTTTGCCATGCAAGTGGGTTTACAAAGTCAAAGTGGATTCAAATGCTTTACCGAGGTATAAGGCCAGATTGGTTGCCAAGGGATTTAAGCAGGAGAAGGGCATTGACTTTGATGAGATCTTTTCCCCTGTAGTCAAGATGACTACTTTGAGAGCAGTGTTAGCTCTTGTTGCTCATGAGGACATGGATTTATGTCAGATGGATGTGAAGACTGCTTTTCTTCACGGAGATCTCCATGATGAGATCTACATGAGTCAGCCACAGGGATATGCTGTTAAAGGAAAAGAGAAGCTTGTGTGTAAGCTCAAGAGGAGCTTGTATGGACTCAAGCAGGCACCAAGGGAATGGTACAAGAAGTTTGATGCCTTCATGCAGTCCCAAGGGTATCATAGGTGTGAGACCGATCACTGCTTGTACACCAAACGGGCAAAGGATGGCAGTTTGATGCTACTTATTCTATATGTGGATGACATGCTGATTGCCAGCAAATCTCAGCAGGAGATTATTGCTTTGAAGAAGCAACTACATAAGTCTTTTGACATGAAAGACTTGGGTGATGCAAATCACATACTGGGTATGCGGATTACTCGTGACAGGTCTAAGGGACTTTTGTTTCTGTCACAAGAAGAGTACATTGGCAAAGTACTGCAGAGATTTAAAATGGAGGGGGGGAAGTCTATTAGTATCCCATTGCCTCCACATTTAAAACTCAGCCGTAAGGACAGCCCCAGATCAGATGATGATAAGGCTGAGATGGCCAAGGTTCCGTATGCATCTGCAGTTGGTTCTTTGATGTATGCCATGGTTGCCACTCGTCCGGATATTGCTTTTGCGGTGGAAGTCATCAGCAGGTATATGGCAAATCCAGGCAAGCGGCACTGGGAAGCAGTGAAAGGCGTCTTGAGGTATCTCAAGGGTACCAAAGACTTGTGCATATGCTATGGTAGGCAGGATGCATTGGTGCATGGTTTTACAGATTCAGACTATGCAAGGAATGCAGATAACCGGAAATCTACTACCGGTTATATTTTCACATTTGCAGGAGGTCCTATATCATGGGTGTCTCGCTTGCAGAGATGCATTGCATTGTCAACCACTGAAGCTGAATATATTGCAGCCACTGAGGCTTGCAAGGAAGCAATATGGCTTACTCGGCTGGTGGGAGATTTGGGCATTACAGGAGATATGCCAGTTTTGCATTGTGATAGTCAGAGTGCTATCATGTTGGCAAAGAATCCGGTCTTTCATCAGAGGACCAAGCACATAGATGTGAAATACCATTTCATCAGGGAGGTACTTGAAGACAAGCGGCCAAGAGCTTGTGAAGGTGCATACTGATGATAATCCTGCAGATTTGCTCACTAAGAGCTTGCCTACAGAGCGGTTTGCACATTGTCGCTGCATCATGGGATTAGGTTGAGACCATTCTTATTTTATGGTCTTGTATACAGTGACTGTATATTGCTGTAATTTTTATTCTTTTCTCCCCTTTAGGCACATTGGCCTTTAGGTGGGAGGTTGTTGGGGTAAAGGCACATTGCCACCTTTAAATGTTACGACTACTATGACTGTCCTAAGACAGTCATAGGGTGAATACCTAATCCTAATAAAACCTTTGAGTTTGTGGTGTGGCTCAACACATTCTTTACACACCCACACTCCTTGTGTCTCTGTCTCCTAACATTCCACTCCCCTCTTTCCCTCACAGTACGCACATGAAACACTGGGTTACGCGCAATGGCCAAAGCACTCTGGCTGTCAGTGTAGATAATAGTGGAGGATGTCTGGCAAATACCAAGATCTGTAAGTAATTGTGGAAGCCAAACACACTCTACCGTAGCGGTGAAAGCTGCCCTGTACTCAGCCTCACAGCTAAATGGATACCTAGATGGAATCCAGGAACATTCCCAAACTCATCCTCTAAAAACACAACATAGTGCAGTTTCAATCTCATGATAGTCACTCACAAGGTTGAAAACCATAAACTCCATCATGCATAGTAGGGACTAGCTACTATGACATCCCCACTGACGTCATCAGCGCCCAACAGTGGGTGTAGACCATAGTATAAAAATATGCTCTCACACATACAAATCCACACACCCACACATATTTGAGCATCCATTTATACAAAGTCTTCGTACTGAGTTTCTGTCGGCACTCCGGAGGTGAAGGGCAGACTCAGCCATGATGAAGGCTAGCACTAAAGGAGAAGGCTAATCAAAAGGTAGTCCAAAATCTCTTCATTCAAGCTACAACTGCTTGTGAAGTCTAAACATTTTCATTTTAGTCTCACAACTAGATGTGGCAACTGTTGGTTGCTTCTTGTTGAGCCAAGATATACATGAATTGCCAAGCAAAAAACAATTGCCAGTATGTGACACTCTGGTGTCAGAACATCCTGCCCAATCACTATCCGTGTAAGCATGCATGGTAAGTGAACCCTGATCACCATAGAAGAGGGCTAAATCCTGAGTGCCTCAGATATATCTGAAGACTCTCTTCACTGCCTGCCAATGCTGTGAATTGGACATGTGCATGAATCTACTGAGTTGAGATACTGCATACTGTAAGTCAGATCCGGTGTGACATAAATAAATAAGGCATCCAACAGCCTGTTGATAAAGAGTGATATCACATGGTGGGCTCCCATCATGAGCTGAGAATTTGAAGCCAGGGTCCACTGGAGTAGAGATTGGCTTGCAATCCTCAAACTGAAAACGACCAAGGAGCTGTCCAATATACTTGGACTGAGACATCATGATACCCCCCTCAACATGAGCAAACTGAATACCCATATAATAATGGAGCTGTCCCATGTATGACATTTCAAAAACCTGCTGCAAATCAGCTTTGAAAGCTGGATTTGCTGAGTTTCTGGGCCCGTGATGAGCATATCATCCACACAGAAAATCAGCACTAAAAAATCAGATCCACTCCCACGGACATAAAGAGTGGGTTCTGTGGGACTATTCTGAAAAGCAAGGGATAGTAAATGTGCATGAATTTTGGCATACCATGCCCTGGGTACCTGCTTCAAACCATAAAGGGCTTTTCTAAGCCGGCATACCTTATTTTCAGAATTAACAACCTCAAAGCCAGGAGGTTGTGTGACGTAGACTTCTTCCTGCAGATCCCCATGAAGAAAAGCAGTCTTGATGTTGATGCACTTGCCAATGATGATGGGCTACAATGGCAATGACACATCTAATGGTAGTAATCCTAGATGTGGGAGCAAATGCTATTAGATATCAATGCTCCACTCTCATGTAACTATGCGGGAACCAGCTAACTCTACTTGTAAGCCCCCCATATGAGGAGAAGGCATTTGAGTAGCTCGGTTATCCGGTAGGTCCTGGTTTGGACACCAGATGGGGGCCATGTGTGGCCTGATGGCTGGATGGAGTTGGCACACTGCCAACTAGGCTACATGCAAGTGCGGGAAGGCATCCCATGACTGACCGCACTGAGGGTAGACGGAGCATTTCCCAGGGCAGCCCACTCTCGGGTTGCGGGGCCCGTTTGGAGCCCCAGATGATCCCGAATGGCTGTGGGCCGAACGGAGATGGTAGGTTAGTTGCTCTATTTTAAGCACCGGTTCTATCGTGTGATTGGTGGCCTATTTCGGGATCGACCCCCAGGCGACCGTTTAGGGCGGACTGGGTCGGTCACCCAATTGGGTCTAACCGACTACAACTGGTGGCTATATAAGAGCAAGCCCATGAAGCCCATTTCATCACTGGCTACAGCAACCCTGATTCCTTAGCATTCAGCCTCCGTCTTCTACTGTTTCCAGCTCGCCATCAAAGCTTCTTTCATAGGAGCGCACGACTGGGAGGCAGCGCCATCTATTGTATCAGTTCTACAGTAATCAAATTTTTGATTCTCCATACTATCTGTTTTTCTCTCTTGCATACGAGATCCTGTTATCTGTTGAGCACAGACGTTGTATTGTTTTCTTACAAATGCCTCCTCAAAGTCAATGCCTTGTTGTTGGGCATACCCTTTTGCAACAAGACGGGCTTTGTATCGATCTATACTGCCATCAGATTTCCTTTTTAATTTGTAGACCCACCGAGTACCAATGGCATGCTTGCCGAGAGGGAGATCTACTAATTCCCATGTGTCATTTTTAGCAATGGATTGTAACTCGGCTCTCATTGCATACATCCACTCTTTGCTGTAAAAGCATCTTTATGGCACAGAGGCTCTTCATTGCAAGCTAAAGCAAGGAGTGCAAACTCAAGAAAGTGACCATGCTGTCTATTCCCTGATCTTGTTCAGGAAGCAAAAGGCTGATCTTGTTTGCTGTCCCTCAATGTATCAAGAAGCCATCTGGGAACTTGCCTTTGCTGTCTATTGACAGCCCTTTCTTCAATCACTGCATCATGCATAGTGGGATCATTTTGTGCAGGAAGAGAAATATGCAAATCAGCATGGGGGACTGGCTGATCATTGCTTGTTGGAGGGCCTGCAGGAGGCTCATGTTGCTGGTCAAAGTCCTCTTCTGAGGATGGCAGAGGTAACCAAGATTCAAAGGCATCAAATATGTCAACTTCTGACTTAGCTTTGCAGTCCACAAGAGGAGAAGCCGAATGTTCAGCAAGGATGACATCTCTACTGACAATAATCTTCCCAGTATTTGGTTGATATAACCGATACCCTCTACTCTCCTGGCTGTAACCAATAAATATGCATTTGATTGCCTTGTCATCAAGCTTACGTCTCAGCTGAGATGGTACATGAACATATGCAAGAGACCCAAAAACTTTCATGTGTGAAAGTGAAGGCTTCCTGCCTTTCCATGCTTCATAAGGTGTAACAGTCTTCAATGCCCGTGTAGGTGATCTATTCAGCACATAATTGGCACACATCACTACATCAAGCCAAAATTTATTGGGCAAAGACTTGGCCTTAAGCATGCATCTGGCCATCTCCATTGTGGACCTGTTTTTCCTTTCAGAAACAGGATTTTGCTGAGGAGTGTAAGGAGTAGTGCATGAGTGAATAATGCCCCTTGAAGACAGAAATGCATCAAACTCCTTTGACATATACTCTCCCCCCCTATCTGTGTTGAGGGTGACAAGCTTGCATCTTGATTCATTCTCAACCATATTCAGCCACCTCTGAAAGCATAAGAAAACTTCAGATTTGGCTTTTAAAGGATATATCCAGCAATATGTTGTGAAATGATCAATGAGAGTCATGAAATACTTATACCTGTCACGATCTGTGATGTATTCCTTTCTCTATTTCTAGACTTATGGATGGTTTGATGAATGGACACTTGTGGAAGGGTATGCCCTTTCGACGGGACACTTCCTATGAGGCACAACCCTTGCCCTTTTGACGGGACACTTCCTATGAGGCACAACCCTTCACAAGAGACATTCTATTAAAGAGACATTTCTATTATAATATACCCTCTCATCAAGGGTCACACCCTTCACAAGGGGTACACACCTCTTCATGCACATACACTTTGGAGTATACACCTTTTCATGTGTGACTCTTCACTCTCTATATAAGAGAGGCCCAATTGTATGGATGACACACTACAGATACACTATAGACATTCAAGCAATACAATTATTCCTTGTTCTCTGCTATCTCAGTCTCCTTTCTGTTCCTTAGCACATTTCTAAATATAGTAAATCTAGGATTTTTTACAGTGGTATCAGAGCAAAATTCGCTCCTGCCTGTAGGAAATGCCCCCCACCTTCTAGCGCCGATATGATACATCTTTTCCGCTAGAAGGATGGCCTCTCCATCTCCCACACATTACGAGTTGATGTGAATGGACACGACAAAAATCGTGTCTTTTCAGGTGCTTGGGCTGTCCCAAAACCAAGGGACGCACCTTTTCCACCATCGGACACACCTTTTGATGAAGAGTCTCGACTCCTCACCCAAGGGACACACCCCATCGTGGACAAAAGGACACACCTATTCATGTAGGGACACCCCTTTTAAAAACAGGGACACACCCCTTCATGAAAAGGTGCACCTATTCCAAGGGCCCCAAACCTTAGGTTTACCCTAGCTACCCAAGGGTTAAATAAACCCACCCTTTAATTTTTGGGCAACCACCCCATGTGGGCAGCCCAAACGAAAAAAAAACAAAAGGGACGTACCTTTTCAACGCCCTATAGATTTTTCGTCAAATCAGGTTGGTTTCGCTGCCAGCCCCTGCTTGCGCCATCTCGTTGCCAGCCCTGCTTGCGCCATTTCGTTGCCAGCCCCTGCTTGTGCCATTTCGCTGCCAGCCCCTGCCTCGCCATTTCGCTGCCAGCCCCCTCGCCATTTCGCTGCCAGCCCCGTCGCCATCTGCAGCCCCTAGTCTCATTGGTTTTTCGGCCCTGTTTCCTGCCAGCCTGCAGCGTGAGCACAGCGCCAGCCAGCCATTTTGCCGCAAATCAGCCTGCAACCAGTTTTTTTTCGCCATTGATAGCCTGCTCCCCTTGTTTCGCCACCTTTTTCCTGCCAGATCAGCAGCAGTTTCAGCCTCCTATCGCGATGAAGACAGCCTATTAAATGCCAAGCCCAGATCTGCTCCTCACCACCCATTGCAACATGGACCTCCGGACAGAAATCTGCAGGCCTCTTCTACGCAACAATTTGGCAGATTAAATCATTGCCAGGTGGAGTCTTTCCATTCTGCTTTTAAGGATTCTCTTGTCATTATCAAATTACAGCAAATGAAAGACGCTCCCTTAAAGCATGGAAACCCCTGGTAATTCACCTGGCATTTCAAGGACACCTCAGGCATCATCTACCATACAATATTGCACAACCAGCCCATTTCGGAGCTTTGGCATCTTGGGTCTTCTGTGTCACGTGCCCTCCTAGTGATTTGGACCACATCCTATATCTTCTGCGTGAGGCACCTCAGTTACATTACTTCCTCAGCACAGTCCAAGTTGTGTTCCACGAGACACGAAGATACCCAGAACCCGATATTCCTCAAGAGTTTGCTGTCCATCTTTGGAGAGAATTTTACCCCTTACCTTCGGCATCTCCAGAGTACTCTCCACCTCCTTCAGCTCCCAGATATCCTCCTATACAGGTTGTACCGTCTCCAAGACAGTATTTACACTCTGAAGGCACTCCTTCTCCTGGATATCCTCCACTTCCAACAGCAGCTCCTTATCCCTTCTCACATCCGTGGACTCTGCAACCTACTCCTGTCCTCTCACGAGCAATAACACCACTTTCGGCATCACCAGTGTTACCTCAGACAGGACCTCCTTTACCAGATTTCCACGGGTGGTTCCATCCTGTCTCACTTGCCCCCTCCAACATGAGCAACCTCAGGGAGCAGCCCGGATCTTCTTCCAGGAATGGTACAAACTAGAGCGCAAGTTTGCGCTTTTCTCACATGGATCTCCAATATGTCGCAACGCTCGCGTGAAGCCTCTCTAGAGATCAAAGACTCAAGTCCAAAAAAGACCCCTGAAGTCAACGTACAAGGCGAAACACTACTGCAACTTCAAATTTCCCAGCTTCAGGACAGCATCTCCGACTTGGTCCAGAAAGTTCAACGACTTAAAGATTCTCGCAGTACCACACATACAGAGGATGACGTGACGCAACCAGACGACTATGCGGATTCACTCCCACCAGAGGTAGAAAACACTGAACTACGTGTCCTCTACCGTTTACTTCAAGCTTCCAAAACTAAAAGACTTGACATCAAAGTTCCGGAAGCCTACACTGGTCAATGCAATCGCCGAATAGTTGACCAATGGCTCGCAAAATTGCGCATGTATTTTGATACTGTTGACCTCACTGAAGGCAAAAAGATCGCCTTGGCAGCCTCCCTCCTCAAGGATACAGCTTTTCTATGGCGGCAAAGACGCTTAAAGGATGGCAAAAGTGTGTTAACATGGGAACGTTTTGAACACGTGCTCTGTAAGCAGTTCATACCTGCCAATGCGGACTTCCAGGCACGTTCAAAACTCCGACAGTTGGAGCAAACGGGCTCCCTGTCTTCCTACATCTCTCATTCACCACATTGGTGCTGGAGATTGATGGTTTAACTGAGGATGATCGCCTTCATGCTTTCATCTCAGGCCTAAATCCCTCGTTACGCATTGATGTCCTTAAAGCAAACATCAGCATCATAGCTGGCGCTATTGCTTACGCAGAGCGCATTACAGATTTCCAAAACACAGGGAAGCAGAGTGCTAATCGCACACAGAACTCTCCTATGGCCAAAGGTGCTCGCCCTCAAGATAACACCAGGTTTCGAAAAAACTCTAGTAATCAAGGTCAGCGACAGTCTCAAGATCGCCAGAAGACTCAGAAATCATATGCTGGATTCCAACAGAAGCACTCCTCCAAGATCGCACCTCTTCTTCTTCACAAAGTCATTACCGACATCCCCAACATAAAGGTGCGGCCACTGACAAGAAGAACAACTCCAGCACAAAAGGACTTTGTACCATCTGTACAGGCGACCATAGATGGTTCCATTGTCCCAAGTGACCAAAGCAAAATTCCAATATGGAACTTGGCACTTCCCAAAGAGAAGATGCTACCCCAGCACAAGACAAGAAAGGCAAAGCTGTTCGAATGGCAAATACCATCCACCTGAGCCTTGCCAGCAACCCCGAACCTTCCTTGGCCACTCAAGTACTTTGTGTTCAAGGATCGATTCGTGGAACAACGGTCACTATCCTCATCGACAGTGGTTGCTCTCACAACTTTCTAGCTAGTTCTATGGTCGACAAACTTCGGTTGACCTTCAGTCCTAGTCTCATGGACTATCAGATTGAACTCGCAAGTGGAACTACTTTCTTGTGCAACACCAGTATTAAAAACTTGTCTTTTCGCATCCAACATTATACGGACAAGTTGACCTTCGACATCATGCCTCTTTCTCGGTATGATGTCATACTCGGACAACAGTGGCTCTACGACTATGATCCATCAATCAGTTTTCGCAGCCATACTATCCAGTTTGTCCACCAGGGAAAACTTATTGAGCTAACTGGTTCTAGGGACTCTCCTTCAACCCCAGTTGCCTCTGCCCTACAAGTAAAGAAGTGGGTTCGTAAACGTCAAGTAAAGACTTCACTTCTGTTGGTTACAGCAGTAGAGGAGACAACAACTAAGGATCCTCTCGAATAGCTCAACCAACCTTTTTTCGAGCCCTACCTGGATATTTTTCCACAGGAATTGCCAAAGCAGTTACCACCTCGACGACCAGTGGATCACCCAATCAAACTTATTTCCGGCAGTAATCCACCGTCGAAACCTCCTTATCGGGTTTCTTACACTCAAAATGAAGAAATCCAAAGACAGGTGACCGAGCTACTCGACAAAGGTCATATTCAGCCCAGTGGTAGCCCTTTCGGATCTCCTGTACTACTTGTGGAAAAAAAGAATAAGTCAATGCGCCTCTGCATCGACTACCGAGCCCTCAACAAGCTCACTATAAAAAACAAGTATCCATTGCCTGGCATTGATGACCTCTTCGATCAACTTCTACACGCAACACAATTCTTAAAGATTGATCTTCGTTCAGGTTATCATCCGAGAAGGCGATGAGTACAAGATAGCTTTTCGAACAAAGTATGGACACTATGAATGTTTGGTCATGCCTTTTGGGTGGAATAATGATTCTCTTGCATGATAAAGCAATACATGAATGTGCATTTGCATCTCTTGCATCCGGTCTTGTATGTTCCTGAGTTGGACGAGTAGTAGCAGGAGTGCTAGAAGATGAGGCATCAGGAGTAGTACCCCTTGCAGAGGGACCAGCAGTAGAGGCAACCACTGTAGCATTGGTTGGCCTCAGATCAATCCCAAAAACAATATTCCACAAATGTTTTGCCATATGTTTCATGAGATAAGACCACATTGGATAGTTGGTGCCATCCAACTTATCATCTTCACGAAGAACACCAAATAGATCTTGATTGTTCCCAGCCATAGCAAATGTGATACCTTGAAAGAGACCTGAAAACCCAAAAGCCTCAAGGCTATCACTGCAAAAATCTGGCTGTCCAAAAATGACAGCAAATATCTGCAAATTTCCAACCCAAAAAACAAAGGGCAAATGCAGATCTGACCCAAATGTGACTATGGCAGGCAATGTTCACTGCAAAAACAGCAAATCTGGCAAAAGCCCCAAATTACTCAATGTTCTCCAATCTGTCCCAATGTATTGCAATCAAAAGAGAAATGGCAGACCAAATCCCAAAAAAAAATATAGCCTCAAGGCTTGCAACTGCAGAATTAGGACTTGCTGTCCACAAAATGACTGCAAAAGTGCACGTATCCCAAAGTATGGACCTCAAAATGTAGGCTGTCCAAGCTGTTGAAATGGCATGAGAAGATTTCAAATAGTAGAAGAAAGATAAGGAGAGCAAAAGCCCTCAAAAGCCCCAAATTTTGAGAATACTCTGCAAGTGATTTCACAGGTGCAAAGGTTGTACCAAATCCTGAAGCAGGTACAACGTACGGTGAGCGTATAATTGTATGGATGCAAAGTACGCTGATTGTCCGAAATGTAGGTACGGAGATCAATACGGTGCCTTGTACGGACAAGTATGCAGTGCAAGTACGAAGTTGTACAATTGCTCAGGTACGGAATGCAGAGTACGTTGTCTGTACGGAATGCATGTACGGGACATGTACGGAACACAACGTACGGCTGTACGGAAAGTGCAGTGCAATGGAGCACGATACGGCGCAGTACGGACGTACGACGCAAGTACGTAACATATACTGTGTACGGGATCCAACGTACGGTGGCACAGATACGTAAGGAGGTAAGCGCAGATACGTACAAAGGTACGGCTGTACGACTGGTACAAATCCGATGAGCAGGAGACGAGTCAACCTTAGCTCTGATACCACTGTAGGATTGAATGAAAGAGAGAGAGAGTGCAGGTAGCAAAGAGTCGCACGAGTCTTAGCTATCACGTCAAAACTAGGATGTATCACGTCAAAACTAGGATGATGAAAAATAGGAGTACAAGGTACTTGTACCTAGACCTAGGACTAAGTGTCCTATGTGGCCTAAAAGGCACTAACACTACAAGTGCCTACATTTATGCCTACAAGGCACATACCATGGCCTATAGGGCATCACTAGAACCACCAGAAGATGGCCTATGGCTAACTGCAACTGTACAGAACTCTTTACAATGATCAACTCTGCCCAAAATATAAAGATCAACTCTGCCAAGGCTACTTGCAGCACATCGAGGTCCAATTAGCCCATCGCACATCAACCCACAACTCAGCAAAAACCTTGTCAATTGCCTTAGCACCTAGATGATGGGGTAGATTCAGAGTCGATCGCAGATAGCGGGTCTACTCCAGGCCCTTACGTGGAACCACTTGCAGGTTGCAGGCTTGCCCTAGATACATATGGGACAGCTACAGCTGACCCAACTGATCACAAAGAACCTCCAGCGCACTCCAAGATAGTACAAGCTAATGCGAACCTACCCCGGGGGTCTCCAAGGACAGTTGAATTCGAATCAAGAGCAAATGTCATTTCAAGGTCAATCCTCACTAGTGGCCACTTATCCACCGCATTTTTTTGAGCTGTATTAATTTCGACCTTCTTTACACCTACCGTTATTTCCAGTGACAGCTCCGTTTTCAAATCTAAAGAGGCGACTTTCTCATTTTTCCCGTTGGTCAAAGAGTGTTCCTTTTATTGTGCGTTTATCCCCAATTCCTGCTTTAAGTGCAAGTCAGCATCGCTATTCTCCTTTTTTAATCTAGGAATCAATGTCACGCAAAAAACTTGGAAGTCTCCCTTTCATTTAACATTTCGCCGGCACATCACATATTAGTGTATCGATTGCATTCAATGCCATCTTACGATGAACCCACGATCTACACTGATCGCTCTGATACCAAATTATCACGCCCAAAAACTACAAGCTCAGCCAAGACCACGACTTTGACGAATACAAAATAATAGGTGATGTCACGATGAATAACCGCCCAGCCATATCTCTGGTTCAGCAAGCTCATCAAAAAAAATTTAACACGTGAGAAGTACATGCATGCTGAATACCAAAGCCCATAATTGATGGATCTAGTATGCCACATGTCTACAATTGAGGGCATCTCCTCAATGCATCATTTACCCCTCTCTTGGGATATCATTAAAATCATTTTCCCCTTGGCACATTTAATGCATTTAGACCCCTTAGCCTTAGATCCACCTAGTCTTGTGCCATGTCACCCTCACCAAGGACCTTGACCTTGATTCCTTTTTGATCATTTACGTGAAGCCCAAACAAATATAATACAAACATTGATCCTTTAAAGGAAAATGTCGACTGACCCTTCTCAAGTCATGCTACCTCAACTTGAGCGTAACACCGATCCCCTTGGGTAGGCCTATAAATATGGCCTCCCATGGAACTGGTCTTTTCCTGCTGCTGCGCCTCTGGCAAAACACCCTCCCCCTCAGTCATATGCCCCCTTGTCCTCCTCATATGGGGGCTCAGGGACATTGACTTCCAACAAGACCGTTGCTCGTGAAAGCCATTGTCAGAGGCAATGCTGCCTGGCAGTGAGCCATGGAGGAGCTCCCGTCACAAACCTCATGAGATCAGGCCTAAGCTGTGAGGCCCTTGGGAACCTAGTACTAGGTGGGTTTTTTCTAGGATGAGGGCTACTCGCTTGGGTAGGAGCTCAGAGCTGAGATTTGCAGCAGCTAGAGAGACACTTTATCAAAGGGAGTGGCCAGCGTGGGGGATAATCCTTGTGTTTTTATAAAAAAAATTCAAGTGAAAGTGTTTTGCTCTTGTATTACTTAAAAAATCCCAAAGGATATCTCATACAAAGTGCTCTGTAAGCGACATATAGCAACTTTATCAGGCCAACACGCCACTAACCAACCAACCTGTGAGAAAATCTCCAAAGTAGCCTTTTTACATGGTAGATCAAAAACATTAGGACTGGTAATCGACGCCTCATATCAGACAGCTGTGAAGAGTAGCATATCTAATGATATCCCATAGGACAGACATATCTGAGCCAAGGTCCGCTCCAAAGATGGCAGCACCTTTGGATATGTACTCCATTCCCAAGCTCTTAGCACACTTCGATCTGATAATCCCCCACACATTCCGGACCCAAGGGCAGCCCCAGAACAGGTGGGTGAGAGTCTCTGCAGAGGCTTTGCAAAATTTGCATCGATCGTCCACCTGTAGCCATGGTACATGGCCGCCAATAGGGAAGTGACCGCCCACAATCCTCCAGAGAAAGAAGTTGATTTTGTTGAATGGAGGGGCTTTCCAGACTCGTCAGAATCTGCCCCTCCACGTGAGTTCCAGATCGTCCCTTGGCCATCTCTCATTCAGCCTCAGATGCCAATTCTCCTTGTCAGCCATCATCTTGTCAAGCGTCTTCACAGTCATTTTGTTCAGTGGGACAGCGGCTCCCCATTCCCATTCTTCAGCAACAGACCCATCTGAGGGCTGCAGATTGGTAGGCCAGTCCTGTGGGATACAGAGAATGAATTCTCCCACTAGTTGTGCTTCCTCCAGGGTCATCCTGAACTTCTCAGTCATCTGCAGTCCTCCGAGAGAGGATCCCAAATATCCTCCCATGTATGAAGACCCTTGGCATACAGTCCCCCCTGCCGTAGCCTCCTTTCCAATGGCATATCAGCCCCCTCCTGGCCATGCCACTTGCCACCATATTGACAGTCTAAGGGAGAAGTCAGCGTTCGCTGCGGGCCTGCCTTTCCATGCTAGCAGCCCAATGCTGTCTTTCCAAGCATTCACCAATCTGTTCAAGAAGCTGGATTTCAGTGAGAGGGGGGCCACCGAAAATGCTTTGGTCCACATATCCATCCCCTGGAAGTGCCTAACAGCAGCCCTACGAATAGCATCTTCTAGGAAACCGGTCCATGGTTCATTAGACTCCAAGAATTGCATCCAGATTTTCATGAGGAACGAAACAGATCTTCTTTTTAGATCCGGGATGCCGAAGCCTCCTAGCTTCTTGGGTAAACATAAAAACTCCCAAGAGAGCCACTTCCATTTGGTTTTTTTCCAGATAAATGCCCTTAGTTCCTTTTCTACCAATAGCAGATGCGACTTGTAGAACGCACACACTGACAGAATATAGAAGGACGCAGGAGCAAGTATGTGTTTCACCACAGTACATCTTCCCTGCATATTCAAAGGGAGCTTGGACCATGCCTCAATCTTAGTCTTGAACTTTGCCCACCACCACATGAACCTCTGTCTGATGGAAATTCCAACCCCAATAGGGATCCCCAGATGCCTGATGATCTGCCCTCTTGGGATCCACTGCAAGCCTGTATCTTTGATCCAATCTGCTGGATTCTTCCTTGATACATAGAGTGCTTTCGACTTCTCCCATTGTATCCTAGAATCCGAGGATTCACAATGCACTTCGAACAGGCCCAGGACTAACCTCAGCTGGTCGGGATCTGCTTTGCAAATGGAATTAGAGTCATCAGCAAATAGCTGGGCAAACAACAGGGCATTGGATCCCGGGATCCTCATGGGGTCAAGTGAGCCCCTTGTTATTAGTCTCCTGAACATAGCAAGCAGGAGCTCCGTAATGATGGCGAACAGCAAAGGGGCTAATGGACAGCCCTGTCTGATAGACCTTCTAAGTGGCAGGCATCCCACTTCAGAGCCATTGACCGACACCCCAGCTGAGGCATTTGACAGCAGCGTTCTTATAACAGCCAGGAACCTTTCCCCAAAGCCCATGGCCTGGATCACATCTGTTATGTATCCCCATTCCACCCGGTCATATGCCTTGTCAAAATCAATGTTCAACAGAATGATTTCTTCCTTGTTGGTCCAGGCATGTTCCAGGGCAGATATAACATTCAACACATTGTCTTGAATGTGTCTACCTTTGACGAAGCCATACTGTTGGCTCGAGACTACCTTTGGGACAATATTGGCAATTCTTGCTGCCACCATCTTGGCTATCAGTTTATATGACACATTCAGCGAAGACAGGGGTCTCCAATCCCCGAATTTCTCTATTGGAAATCTCTTGGGGATCAGCCTGATCAGCCCCTTATTTACTTTGGGGGAGATGGATTCCCTTTTCCACGCAGCGTTGGCCATTCTGACAAAAGGACCTCTAATAGTGTCCCAAAGAGCCAGATATACTTCAGCTGACAGGCCATCCGGGCCTGGAGCTTTGTTCTTCTTCAACTGGAGAAGTGTTGCGTCTGCCTCCTCAACTGTAAATGGCCGACCAAGTGCCTGCATATCATCCTCAGTGACTTTCTGGTCTATGCATTCAATCAGCATTTGCCTCGCTTCCAGCTTGCCTCTTGTCTTGAATTCTGCCACCCCCAAGATAGCCTCGAGGGAGGATGTGATTTGCTGTGTGATATCATCCTGCTCTGTAAGCCAGCGATCGTCCTGGTCTTTGATCCTGCATATGTTGTCCCTTGCTTTGTCTGTTTTCAAAGTTTTGAAAAAAAATGAAGAGGGAGCATCCCCTAGCGCCAGCCATCTGGCTGAGGACCGGATCCTCGCCCCTTCTGCCTTTTGCAATTCCACCTGCTTAAGGGTAGCTTCACAGTGCTGCACCTCCTTCAGTTCCTGGGCATCCAATGTGTCCCGCTGCCTCAGATCTCTTAACTTCTCCCTTGCATCCGAGTCCATTACTCTTGTATTCCTGGCACGAGCTTTCCCTAGCTCCCTTGCTGTTCGGATAACAGCAGCTCTGCTCCGAGTTTCAGCATGATTAAAGTCTCCCACAACCACGAACTGTGCACCCAGGTCATGTTCACCCAACCATTCCCAGAAGTCCTTGCATTCCCTTGCGTCTGTGGGAGTATAAACCGATACTATGCCTAAGAGCTCCCCTTAAACTTCAATGCCGATGCCAACCGCTGATCCAGCTGGGTGTGCAAGCACCTTGGCTGCCCGTAGCTCCTTGCTGCAGAGGACCGCAGAGCCCCCAGCTCCTTTCTTCTTGCATGAAAATAAAACATCCAAGCCCTTGAAGAGGGCCGCCAAGAACAAAGCCTCTTCCTCACACAGTTTTATCTCCTGCAAACAAACAATGTTGACATTCCACTGTCTGATTTTTTCTGCCAATACCCATCTCTTGGCTCTCAGACCGAGCCCATGCATATTCCATGACAGCAACTTAACCAGCATGATCAACCGAGTAGTTGGAGGACCCCAATACATCAAAATAATTCTGCCTTCCGGCCTTGCTCTTCCTGCCATTGGACTTCGCTGCGCCGCTCTCCTTCTGAGAGTTTTTCTTGAAGCTACGCATCTCGTCTTCCGACAGGCCCAATCTCTGCAGCAGCACCATCTGGTTTGCTGCAGCAGAGGGGCCAAGTGGGGGCGACTTCTTGGGCTGTGCTGTCCCCGAGCCTGTAGGAGGCTTCTAGGGAGCTCTTTCCTTGATGCGGGCCTCCAGCGGAGTCTCCATGGATTTGGGAGCAAGTATCTCCGTAGCTTGGGCAACCGGCTCAGGCTGCTTCTCCACCTGCATCCTTCGGTCGACTCTCCTCCTGTTGTTTCTTTTCCTAGGTGCTTCTCCTCGGACACTGTCTCGTGAAATGCCCGATCTCCTTGCATGCAAAACATGCATTAGGAAATGGGCTGAATTGAACACGAATTCGCACAGGTTCGAAGTCACCCATTTCCAGTTCCACCACTTCCGGTGGTTTCTGGGTGATATGCCAGAGGATACAAACCCTCGGGACTGGGTTGGTCTCCACTGAGCATGAGGGGGGAGCAAAAATAACCTGACCGAGTTCTCTAGCAACTTCTGGAACCACCGATCTGAGCATGAATGAGAGAGCAGGGAACGTGACCCAAACCGGGCATACATTCTGCAACTCCGTGGCTGGGTCGAAGTCAGCATGATAGGCCACAGCATATCCAACTGACCCATTAAATGGGATGCTCCCCCTGTCCAAAACTTCCTCCACCAGCTCGGCTGATCGCAGACGCAATAGGTAGAAGCCTTTGCCAACGTAAGCAATGGCAACAATGCCATATCTCCGCATATTGGGGCTTGCTCTCCATCTCTCCAGGTCGGCCTCTGAGTAGGTCTTCCCCATGAAATACACGAAAAGCCCCTTCTCGCGGAGCTCAGCGTATTCTCGTATAATCTTATTACTGGAGACTGATGCCTTGAACACCACAGCATCTTCTGGCACCCCCAGAACGAGCTTCCCCAGTCCATTGGATATTTCTTCTGACAAACCTCGAAGGGTGTGTCTATTGTCCTCCGCAAGGTCCATGTCGTCTTCTGAGTCCTCCTCCTGCATGCCGGGAGCTCTCGATCCTTGATCATGTTTCGCGCACTTCGCGGCTGGAGAGCCAGTCGGAGACCTAGTATTCATGGGTGCTGGAGCAGGGCCGCCCCTCGGCGCAGGGAGCTTGGGAGCCAACAGGAGGAGCGATCAACGGGGGGACAAAAAGGTTGTGTTTTTATATTGTCCTTTCTTTGGGGAGCTGTACTTTTGTTGGTGTCCATGTCACTAAGGAGTTTATCAATAGAGTGTTCTTTCCTCTGAAAATTTTTTTTTTAAAAACATGACAAGTAAATGTACGGTTATAACTCCATTATCATAAAGCTGGCGCGACAAATTGTTGCATATGCAACAGCAGGACCTCTACTTGTCGATGCCTTAGAAGCCCACGTGTCAATTTGCTTTCTTGTTTTGACTTCTTTTCTGAGTATGTATTGAAGCCTGCAGCAATTGAGAACAGACGTCCAGAAGAGGCTCTTAAATGAATGTGCATACTCATGATGAGCTTTTCAAGACTCCTCAAAACCAGAAAAGTTCCAATTTAAGCACGCCACAGGAGAAGAGTGCAAATGGCGCTCAGGGAAGCAATATCATAGCAATTGACTGCCAAGGTTGTGAAAGAACTGTACGCCACTTAGTCATGGCATGACAAGTGTTTGCAATTGCTCTGACTGACACCAGAAAGAGGAAGGCAATATAAAAAGGTTTTCCCTCAAATTACTAGCCATCTGCCAGCAGCAATTTGATTGCACCCAAATCTTCAAGGTTCAGCTTAAATTAAACTTGGCACATGATCCCTCGCGCTTCCTCGGCTCAATGCGTATAATAATAGCATGACATAACGTTCCCGTCGCGCTCCGAATTTTTCCCCACAGTACGTTGGGTGGTTCTAGTGAACAGGGTTTGTAAGCCGTACGTACGGTTTGTACAAGGTTCGTACTGTAACAGCGCCAAACACAAGGAAATGGTGTTGTGCGGAAGGCTGGTTTGCAAACCAGCTTGTCCTTGTGGAGTTGACAAGCAACCGCAAGAGCTGGAATTCGGGTGACCTTCCATTTCGATGTTATCTAAGATTCAAACGGGGAGTGGTAACTCCACTCCAAGAGGCGTCGCAAGTCATAGCTAGCAAACAGTGGACAGAAGACGTACCTCGAATTGTCTGTGCGAAGCCGCAAATGCCTCGCTGCTGGTTTGCAGAAAAGCGACGGAATGACGCGTTGTTTCAACGCACCAGAATGAGCAAAGGAAAAAATGAGGTGCGTGGGCAGAATCCAACTGAGAGCGATGGAGGAGAATTCTTGGAGAATGAGCAATCGGGGGTCCAAGCTCGACCGTTACGTCGATTTCCAAGAGATTACTGACACAGTAGCAAAGAAGACTGCGGAAGAGATAACCGACTTTTGCTCCAAAGCTACTTAAGGTCGAGTTCACACCACCCGGTGTCGTTCTCCCACAAAGCTCTCTCTCCCAGGTATCCATCTACACCTGCGCGAGTTTGGATGGAACAATTGTGTTCTCCCTAGGCACAGGTTTAAATCATCGTAGTAACTCAAGAGCACTACCATTCTATTGACTGTCGCAGCTTTTTCTTTGGAGAGATTCCTGCTTGAAAATTTCAGCTTCTTGGCTCGTTGCTACAGCTGCTTGTCTTGGATCGAAGTCCCATCGTTGCTTCCTGCAAAATGTCTCCTCATGCTCTTGAAATTTTATACAAGACATTGGATTCGTTTAGCAGCTCATGAACTTCTGGCTGCTCTGTTGATTGTATCTCTCATCTATGTGCAGCATGCTCTACCTCCTTAATTCCGAGACAATTCAACATTCAATTTGGGCTACTGTGAATACACAATGGCTTTTTTGTTCTGTTACACATCCTTCCTTTCTTTCGCACTAATTTCTACATTAGGAACAACCACAAAAACGAGTCTCCGTCACTTGAATGCACATATTCATATGCACATTCTTTGATATGGATTCTTCATTATTTGCAATACGAAAAGGATATGCAATACGAAATGGACATTGCATAGTCATATGCATACTGTTTCAGATTGACACTTCATTATTTGAAATAGGAGATGGATGCTGCATCATATATAGTTTAAGCTGTGACTGCATTATATAGATTCATGAAGAATGTTTGTCTTTAACAATGTTTTGCGTTCTACTATGTTTGTCTCTTTTTTATCATCCTGTTGTTGGTCGATGGGACATTGCTTGCAATGCATACATGAAACCAATTGAAGTATGAAGTACATTGCTTGCAATACATACATGAAACCAATTGAATAAAACATTATGTGATAGGTTCTTATAAATTCACATTTTGTGAGGTGTCTCACAAATATTTTGAAACGTCTTTTCTTTACATAGGTTCATAACTTCTGCTATGGATGCAAACCACTCCCAATACCAAGATTCTCAAACTGAGGAGGACTTCCAGGGCTCCCAACACACTCCCAACATCTTCAGCCACCCATCATTCTTTGGCTTCACTTCGCCACATGCTAGCCTATCCCTTTCATTGCCGCCACATAACTTCATTGTGATGTGTCCTCTCCATCACCAAGATCCTCTTTGATGTTTCATCCACCTATGTTGGGGGGTGGGCAAAAGCTTCAAGTCTGTGCTACGTGACCTCCAAGCCTGTGAGTCTGTGCTACGTGGGCTCCAATGCCGATGATAGTGATATAGGGGTTGAAATGGTAGCCTCTCAACCCTCCAAAGGGTGCAAGGCCTCGAGGAGGAAGGCTCTACCCATGGAGGATGTGGTGGATGTTGAAGGGAATGCTCCAAGAGTTCAAAAGAAGCCCAAAGCCTCGAAAAAGAAAGTCTCAAAGGTAGATCTAGAAGATGATAGTGTGGACAAGGATGCTAAAGAGTCAGGTTTCTGGAAAGACTTTGGGTTGACCAACTAGTTCACATAAGGGGTGGTATGCACAAGGAGTTCAGTAATCCCCAGAAACAAGGAGTGCACCTATGGAGCAAGGTTGCAACACGGCTTGCTTCTCCATACCATTTTGACAAAGATAGTGAGACCTGTCGAAAGAAGTGGGGAAGAGTGTACTAGCAATATAAGCAAGATAAAGCAGATAATGCAATCTCGGGCAATGATGAAAAATGCACTAGCAAGTGGTACGATGTCGTAGATGAGTATATGCATGATACGGCTCATGTATTCTGCGTGAGCCATGCTTCTTTAGTGATAAACTCATCAGCACCTGATGTAGACACACTACCAGGTGGAGATGGAGAAAAGGGTTAGCATATCTAGCAATCATTCAGCATCTAACACATGTGGGGGGAGCACGCGGGGGAGGGAGGAGGCAATCACAACTTAGATGAGTCCTTGGGATAGTTGGCAGACACCGAGGGTAGTCAATAGAGCGAGCGAGAAAAAGCGAGCGGGCCCAAAAAAGCGAGCAATCTTTTTCACAATCTCTTATAGAGGTAGCCAACATAGCTCTGTGAAATCCACTATTTGGGAAAAATCTCCAAAATGAAACTTAACCTACTTTCCATATTTGGGAGAGTAAAGCAAGTTGATAATATATTATAATTATCTTGATAATGTAACTTGGACTTGGTAGCATAGGAGAGACTAAAGCAACTAACACTTTTCCAACAACTCAATTCTCATATCCTTCAGTGAGTCTATTGACGATGACTTGCGTAATTTATTGATATTTCATAGTCCCTCATATGGCTGCAAGTTGTATATTCATGCCTATGAGTCTCACTATATATGCATGTCAAAAGCTTTTATTGATTTGCTTTCTCTTCATCAAGATCCTAGGTATTCATTTGCCTCATATAAAGTTGCAAACATATCTCACGCCTTTTTTAATGTTTTCATTGTATTTGACTATCCAAGCACAAAATCTTGTACATTTTGCTTTCTTAAATGGTAATTGTATTTGTCCTTCCTATCCCATTTAAATTGTGCATGTGAAATACATTGTGTCTATGAAATACATGTTTCTTGTAGTTGACATGATTTGCGTGTCAAATGACCTGTATACAAACCCGATGTCAAAAAGTGATGTTTTGGACTAATAGTACAAGAAAAGATACAAAATTGATTAGAATTATCTCAATAATGTAACTTCCAATATGTGTCATTAGTAATCAAAAGTGAAGTGTCACTTCAAAACGTGGGATTGCATCACATACACAACAATTCTTCTGCATTCAAAATGGGTTTTATTTTCCTTTAATCAAAACATCCACATTGCTTGAAATCATACTTAATAACATTAACACCACTTCACCCATATGTGGGAGAACCCAAGTGTCATTTGAAAGCATAGGAATGCATAATACATAGAGAAATATTACCACATTACTGTTAGCTCACCCATATGTCAAGAAACCCAAGTGTCATTTGAAAGCATAGGATTTCATAATACATAGAGCAATATTACCATATTCAAAATGGGACTTCTTTTCATAAGTATCACCAAGCTCTCATCAAAATGGTCTCTTAAATCATATTCTACTCCTCTTGACACTCATCATCAACAAAGTAAATGCGAGCTCGTGGCCTATCTGAATGCCTCTCATCATATCTTCTTTCAGTTGACATGAATTTTGCCATTTCTTCTACATAGCATGGTAACAAACTATAATCAAACATATATTTGAAACCATAGTAAGTCAAAACATTAAAGACACAATAACAACAATCCAAAAATATCCAAACGTCATTAAAGAGAGATTAAAGAAAGATCTAAGTTCAGCACCATACTAATCATCATATGGATTTGTGATGGGGTCCACTCTATCTTCATCCCCATCGCCATCATGCTCTGATCTCACCCGTTTCTCGGAATGGTCTGCTACAAGTGGCTCAACAATGGTAGCCATAATATTGCTATTTGAATCAAAAGAAAAACAAGGTCTACCAGTAGCCTGACAAGCACGCATGAGAGGAGCTGTGCCACAATCCATCTCCAAAACCAATCCTCCTGGAACACATAAGAGAGACAAAAGGCACCCAACAAAGTAGCAACATCGCTCAAGTCTACCTCGAGCCATCTGAGAAGACATAGGCACTATTGTCCTCTCATTGAGAGGCACATAGTGAGTCCATAAATCAGATAGCGGATCAATGGAAAGGTTTTGAAATAGTGGAACACTCTCTTCCAAATAAATTGATGGAGTCTTCTTAGCTCTACGTACTAGAGCCAACATAGATGACTGCATCTGTGAATCATGCATAGAGAACCACATACCAAAGAATTACCTTAGCCAACAAGTATCATAGCATGAAAGACTACATGTGACCACACATATGGAACACAAATGAAATATATGATTTTACCATCAAAACCTAGCATGCATACTACATGTAACATGGCATCTATCAATCCCACATAAAGTAACACATTAAAAAGTTCATGAATGTAGCATTACAACACACCATGCATGGAATTGTAGCATACCTTAAGAGTTATACCATGGTATTTACAGTATCCATGTGGAAGCTTGTCATGAATGACTACACGTCTAATAACTTCCAAGCCTTGAACAAATGCAAAGTGCTCCATCCACGAAATACAGTGTCCTACAATCAAATGACACTATCTCATATAAGAAAAATGGGAATAGAGGACATATAACAACAATAGTGCTAGATATTGAACCTTACCTGCCATAGGACATATAACTGCCAGCCAACCACTATCTGATAATGAAGCTGCTGCAACGGCAAGCCCATAACGCACATGGTCCTCCAATAAGAGGTTCCAAACTGGGATGGGTTCTCTCTCATCAAGTGGGAAAGTCAACCCATAATGCACATGGTCCTCCAATAAGAGGTTCCAAACTGGGATGGGTTCTCTCTCATCAAGTGGAAATCCAGTGGGAAAGTCAACCAATATAAAATCCGCAGCCCACTTAATCTTCTTACCCAACCGCATGTAGTCTCGATCAGGGCTAACTACATTCATGAAAAACTCATGCAAAATAGTATACTTTTCATTTTTCTTGGACTGTGAAAAGTCCATGCCCATGGTTATGTAATCACCCACCATACAAGCATATAATGGAGTGATGCCACGAGTCGATAGACTATCCGGTGACTGTGCCTTATGAAATACATAATGTTGTACTAACTTTGTGATAAATTGTGAACCTACATGGAAAATTTATATCAAACACAACCAAAGGAAATTTTGAAACACCGATAGCAAGAACAAAAAATAACTAGAACCTTACTTGCATGCTCCATTTGATCCTTATCTTGCCTTGGTGGACTAGATGGCTCCTCATCTAAATGGATAGGAAAGAATAACGTTAGTATATTATTCCAAACCCTCATCAGAAACAATATTAGGAACTCAACATGTATGTATATTTCTTACCTTTCTTTTGAGCTTGTTCTTGTTTTTGTGCTTGAGTTTTTGTTTTTCTAGAGCTTCCCCCTATTTTATCCTTACTTTCTTCAATGTCCTTAGATGAAGCATATTTCTTGTGAAAGTCTCTCTCACGTACCAAGACTTGTCCCTTGGGGAAGTCTATCCACCAAGGACAATTTGCAAGTTCCCATTGAGAGTGATTGTGCATACCAGGAGGATACATACAAGCAGCATGACCAATTTCCACCCAACTCTTGCACAAATTTGGAATCTCTAAGATCTTTCTCTCTCTTACCAAATGAGCAAGATACCTACAAATCAACAATCACTAATTATTTGGACCTCCTATATAAAGAAAGGTTCACAAAAAAATTGAGACAAATACAAATGATTGTCAAGTTCAATGTTGTTATAAGCTTCACAAAACAAATAGAAAAGCACCATCATGAAAACTAAAAGGGACCAACCTGTAGACAACCCTGTGAGTGGCCATGTCCAACTCAGAGAGACTGTCTGCTTTCTTTCCTCCCTTACTCTCAGTCTTTGAATCCTTTGATCGTAGAGCTAAGAACAAATGCTTTCTTCCTTCTAATTTTATGTCCTCCATGTATTGTTGCATTGTGTAATCTTTTGGTGTCTCTAAAGGAATGCCCATGGTTGTTACAATCCTCAAGTCATCAAGAACTTTCAAAGCCTGGGTCTCTACTTTCTTAAGAAATATCTCTCTATTAATCCATCTACATAAGTAAAAAACAAAGTATTCACACAACTAAGACTTATGGCACTTCTATAATACATACAAACACTGCAAAATAAGTTTATTTATGAAAGGAACAACTCACCCTCTATACTCCACATCCCCCACAGGCATGAAATACATATCCCTCATTGGTTTGTAGCCTCTAACAAGGAAAGAAAAATGATTTTTTTCTCCAATCTCAAATCAGACTTTGTTATGAGTTGCAGCTTCTCCAAAGTTACACGAGTCCAGACCATCAAATCACAAGGCAAATAACTTTTCCAACCAGGCCTCACCTAAGCCTGGATCTATGCAATTCAAAACCTATCCAAGCATTGCATGTTAGATGCATAAAATGATTTAAAAATGTAACAAGAAGAAAAATTAAACTCTCACCTTTCCCATCCTGTCAGCAATTCTCTTTTGAATCAGGACGCGTTGCTTTCCTTCAGCTTCTGTTCTTTGGTCTATAGGCATCTTTGTGGATATCTTATCAATTGCTTTTTTAAGCTCTGTATTGTACTCAACCTACACAAAAGATTTCCTTTTATAGAAAGAAAAGGAATGAAAGAGAATAAGCACCAAGAGAAGTGTAGCATTAAACTTGAAAGACCAATCTTACAAGATAGCCTCTTGTCAATGGAAACCAAGGCCTTTTTCCTTTACTCTCATGAGCCCTCCAGTTCTCTATGGATTTTACTTCATTAGGAGACAATGATTTCATAAATATCGTAGGATCACACTCACAAATGTTGTGTGCATTTATGAGTGTGTCTCGGAGGCTAGGTTTGACGATGGCATGCTCATTCATACTACAAGATACATCAAAAGATTAGTTCGTTTGTACAAAATAAAAATAATGAAGGTAAAGAATTATACAACACAAAATAATGAAAGAAAAAAAGGTATCAAAGTACTTATGAATTCATGCGCTATAGGCCAGCCAATAGAGCAATCTCACTTATTTTTCTAGGATCAATTATCGTGCAAACCACTCTTATGTGTCGTTTTTTGTTTGTAGGAAAGATATCCTTTATAACACTCATCCAAGCAGTAGTCCTATGATTTCCCTCCCAAACAAAAAACATCCTTCTTGACATAAATTTAAATTCATGACTTGATAGCAAGTCATTCTCAAACTCTTCATCAACATCTCTCCAAGTGGGAGACCACCTCTCCATCATATCATCTGTCACTACTACCTCCTCTCCATCACTTTTGCAAACGGACACTATGAAAGATCCTTTCTCTGGAAGGTAGCCCTCCACTTGGAATGCGCTTTTTAGTGAAGACACATCATCACGCAGTCCTCGTACTCGTGCATAGGGGATCAATCTACATAATGGAATGCGAGGACAATGATCTGAATCAAGCATTTGATCTGAATCAAGCATCCTGCATTTTCCAATCACATCACTTCCTCCTTCCACTTGCACTTCAGTGTCATCCAATTCAACCTCCTCCAATCTTGGTCCTTCATCTCTTGGAGCAGAGGATGTATCAGGCTCAGAACCTGCTGCACTCCCTGGTTCTTCTGTCCCACCTACTGATGATTGGGCAGGGGATCTATTTTCTTTCCTCTTGCTAACTTTGGAGGCAGAGCCTCTTGAGGCTTTTTACCTTTCCTTCCAGTCATCGTGAAATGAAATACAAAAATAACACCTTTTCATACACTGGTCACATATGAAATGAGATTGCAAGACAATGAAAATCTAATCCAAGAGCAAATATAGCATAGCAAACTATAGAAAAAATCTATTGTTCACAGCACATGCTATTCTTCTCCAAAACATTCTATGAAGATCAAGAGTTCAATGTGAGCACAGCTGTTAAATTTTTTAAACACTAATCAGAGACATGTTTACACTATCATGTTGAACACATGCATTTAGGGTCTAGTTTATCTTAGAGCCAATAGTCAAACTGCTATACTATTAAAGATACATAGAGCTAACAGTCAAACTAATATACTATTATTGATACATAGAGCTAACATTCAAACTCCTATACATAGATGTGTATAAAGGAATATCTAAACATATTTATTTATCTTTATACACATGTCTTTATTTATCTTTAAACACATCTGTTTTCACATATTTATCCATATGTCTGCATATCCTTTTCTATGTACAAATAAGAAAACACATGTAAATAGTTTTATGTATGCATGTATAAACTTATCTATGTATGAATTTATATCTGCATATACATACATGACCTCTCAAACTCTCAACCCCATATAGCACTCATTTGCTAATGGAAGAGACCGCATCTTCCATGCATATGCTTACATTTACAACAGACTTCCATATATACATCTTGACATTTTCATACATGACATATGGACACAAATAAATGTACAATAAATGTATAACACACATACATGTCTATGAATACTTAAGCATGTCTCTTTATATACATGCGATCTTTTGGGGGATTTCTCCAATATTCCACAAACTCTCACCCCTTTCCATAGAGGACTTTCCTCAATCAAGGAGTTCCTCCTTTAACTTGAGGCATGATTCAAGAATGTAGATTAAAAGCAAAAGCATACAATGTGTTGGCAAAATCATCCTTGTGGTCAAAATAACTCGCAGAATTGAAAGCTACATAGATGACATTTATGTCGACCTTATATCTACTTAACTCTTCCTCTTTGAGATCTTATGTCCAAAGAGCATTCATTTATAACAAAAATCTTAAAATGTATAGGTTGAATGCAACTGTGAAAGCACACATTAGTAGTGTGCATTTTAGTGCTATTTCTACCAAAATGGACAGCGCATCAACACGTTGTCCATTTCAGTGAAAAGGGCATATAAAATGCTACCCCAATACAAGGCCACTATTGAGCAAGACTTGACACAAGATGGCTTGACACAATAACTCTGGGATTTGGAAGCTAACTTTATTTTCAAGTCACCATTCAAGTGTGGGAGCATTCTTGATCCGAACAACCAATCTTATTGTAGGAAGACTGTTGCAAGTGTGGGAGCATATCAATGTCCTAAACTGTGAAGCTTTTTCTACCAAAAAAGATAGCGCGTTGACACGCTGTCCATTTTGAAGCAAAAGACATCTGAATGCCACCCCACTCAAAGCCTATTATGAAGCTTAAAAGAGGCCAATTTTGATGCTTGGGATACCGAAATAAATAGCGCGTTGACGCGTTGACGCGCTGCCCATTTTGGTGTCACAAGCATCAAAATTTCCTTCTTTACTCAAATATGAAGGTGGTACATGAAAGATACAAGGTGGTCAACACGCTATCCATTTCAATGGAAAGGGTATCCAAAATGCTCCTACAAATGCTCCTACAAATGCTTAACACAATTTCGAAATCGATTTGAGGATGTGAGGAGAAGAAGGATTCACAATTTCGAAATCAATTTGAGACGCATAGACAAGAATCGATGAAAGTTTTTAAAATTTTTAGTATACCCCCAATGCTTTTTAGTATACCTCCTTTGACATGATTCTGATCTACTATCCATGAGAAAGGGCAGCGCGTTGAAAAGTAGATCAAAATCAAAGACGCGCTGCCCTTTCTCATGGAAAGTAGATCAAAGAGAACCCAATGATTTTGATCTACTTTCCATGAGAAAGGGCAGGGCGTAGTATTATCCCAATGCTTTTTAGTATACCTCCTTTGACATGATTCTAATCTACTTTCCATGAGAAAGGATAGCGCGTCAACGCGCTGTCCTTTCTCATGGAAAGTAGATCAAAAAAAGAGATGATTTTGATCTACTTTCCATGAGAAAGGGCAGCGCGTGAAAAGGGTAGCGCATTGTCTCATGGAAAGTAGATTAAAAAAAGAGATGATTTTGATCGACTTTCCATGAGAAAGGGCAACGCGTTGACGCGCTGCCCTTTCTCATGGAAAGTAGATCAAAAGAGGACACTCTTTTGATCTACACTCTTTTGATCTACTTTCCATGAGAAAGGGCAGCGCGTCACTCTTTTGATCTACACTCTTTTGATCTACTTTCCATGAGAAAGGGCAGCGCGTTGACGCGTTGCCCTTTCTCATGGAAAGTAGATCAAAAGAGGGTAGGAGAAAGGGCAGCGCGTTGACGCGCTGCCCTTTCTCATGGAAAGTAGATCAAAAGAGGGTAGCCTCTTTTGATCTACTTTCCATGAGAAAGGGCAGCACGTCAACGTGCTGCCCTTTCTCGTGGAAAGTAGATCAAAAAAAGGATGTGGAATTCCTGAAAACAAAAGCGTGGGCGAGGAGTGTGTACCTTGGCGAGAGAGAAGGTGGAGCGTGGAAGGAGATCAAGGGAAGATCAAGAGGCCAACGATGACTACCAACGACGACTCCCAACAACGACGATTGCAGCAAGGGATATAATGCTCAATGCCATAGCCTTGCTCACCGATGGAAGATGTAGACAGGGAGGAACGTCCCCTCGAACATGCAGGCTAGAAGGAGCAAGGAATGGCCCCTCAGAACGAGGTTGGTCCCAAGATCCAAGATCTCCCACGGGTGGAGAATGGACATGCAGACAAAGCTGCATAAGAACTCAGAGAGGTCCCCAGCTGCAAAACAGGAAACGAAGGCGAAGCGAAAGCGGAAGCGAAAAGGGAGGGAGAAGCGGAAGCGAAAACAACTTCAGTGACTGCTCGCCTTCTCAGTAAACAACTGCAACAAAGCTCCCCACAGGCTTAATGCTTCAAAGCTCCCCATAGCTACATTCCACACGACCAACAAAAGAAGCATCAGTAACCAAAGAGAGATGACATGCTTTTATATGCTTTCAATGTCTCGCGGTTTCGAGCACACAGAGGATGAAGAAAGGCAAGAACGACTTGATTTGAGAAGGACCCGATGTTCATGGATGGCGAAAGGACTTACGTAATGTGAAGGAACGTCCCATTGACGATTTGGGAAGATGCCTTATGTCTAACAGCAAGGCACCAGAAGGTGTGCCCACAAGCTCCTCAAACCATCGACTCAGACCTTCAATTGACTCAGACCTTCAACGAAGGCCAAGGAAACGAAGGCAGAGGAAACGAAGTCGACGAGGAAGCAACAAAGGCAGAGGAAACGAAGTCAAAGAGGAAACGAAGGTGAAGCGGAAGCGGAAGCAAAAAGGGAGGGAGAAGAGGAGCGGAAGCGGAAAGAGAGAAGGGAGGGAGAAGAACGAGCGAAAACAAGCCAATCGTGGCTACGAAGACCAAAAACAAAGTGCAGTTGTAGTAGCTACGGGCAAGTAATAGCTGTAAGGGAGTCGCGCAGGAGCTGGGACGGCCAAGTGAATGCAAGACTTAAGGATCAGTGAGGCAAGATCAGTGAGGCCACTGCAAACAACGCTACGTAGGAAGTAGCATTTTACAAGGGTGGCTCTTATGACCACAGGGAGAGAAGCAAGCAAGAACCATGCAATTCGTAAAGAACCATGCAGTTCATAAAGAAGCAAAGAACAAGATGTTTAGAACAAGCTTACAATCAGGGAGAAAGCTAGTTTAGAACAAGCCAGTCGTGGCTACAGAAAGGAGGAGCGAGGAGCGAGGAGCGAGGAAAGGGAAGCAGAAGGATTGTGTTCGCAAAACGCCGTAGTATCATCTCTTTCAAAACTTCGCCTAAACGTTCATACGTCTAGACTATGGGACACGTAATATTTCAGAGGACTAGATGCTGCTTGATATGCCTGGAATGCGGCTTCGTCCTGAAACAGGTTCTACCTACAGTGGCAGCACTGTTTGAGCAATCAAGCAAGCAACCCAACTGAAAAGTGGTCCGATATATCCAAGCAGGCAGCACGTTCAAGGAACGATGATACGAGGCGAGGGTGATTCGATGAAACGAACCCATTCACGATGATACGAGGCGGGGGTGGAAGCCGAAGAAACGGCACAAGGGAGCGATGACTGGGAGGGGTGGCAAGAGAAAGAAGGGGTAGGGGAGGAGAAGGGTGAAGGAGGGGAAAGGTAAAAGAAAGAAGAGTAAGGAGCGTGCGAGGAGCGAGGAAAGGGAGCGAGCGAGGAGCTAAGGTCACCCGCGATGTCAAAGCTAGTGCTAAGCTTCGATTTCATGAGAGATGGAGAAGAGGAGTAAGCATGCGATGTCGAAGCTAAGGTCGCCCACGAACCTCTCTTTGATTTCGTGAGAGATGGCTTCCCTCCTTTCTCTTATCTTACAAATTTCGTGAGAGATGGATCAGATGGCTTTCCTCCTTTCTCTTCGATTTCGTGAGAGATGGATTAGATACTGCAAGCGACCACAATGGAGAGCGCCAATCTTCCGGTGTAGCGAAGGCTTGCATGTTCTTCCTGTGTAGTGAAGGCTGCTCGCATGGATCAGGCGCTGCTCGCATGGATGTAGGTGGCGAGGCCGAGGAGGAGATGAAGAAGAGGAGGAGGAGAAGCTATGGAGGAACTTGCAATGGAGAGAGCTTGCAATGGAGAGAGCTATAATGTTACAGAAGTGGCAGAGCTATAACGTTAAGAGCATTTGTTAAGAGCTATTTCTACGCCAATGTTCCTCTACTAAATCTTGACTATACTTGATTTTGTTCATATTGACAGAAGGTAACAGTTCATTCATATTGACAGAAGGTAACGGTTCATATTGATTCGGTTCCTTTCTTGTTGATCCAACTAAGCTTGCTGGTTTCTTGCAAGTTCACTAAGTAGAGAGGCTATTGCATTCCCCTATCTTTCGGGAGATATATGACAATCATATCTCTTACAACAAATTCAACACTTCATGGAAAATGAGTACTTGGAAAGAAGTGTGGGGGTTAAAGGTCACTGTGCCTTTACCCCGGTTATGTACAATACTCAAACACATATATAAATGAATGAAAAAGAAGATTAGGGTGGTTTTGCACCCACCAAAACGTGTGTGGCTCTCTGTCTCTCTCTCTCCTTCTTTTGTTCTTGCTTCCGTTGAGAGCACTCTCAACTGGTATCAGAGCCCGGGTGATCTAGCTGAGCGTGCGTGAATGCTTGAAGCTCAGCAGCTCTGTGGGAGGAAGGAGAAGCTCTGTGGGAAGCTTTGTGGGTGACTTTACTTGCATCCAAGTGTGTAGAGACCTTGGAGGAACCTTTGGAAAAGTCACTTTGGCTTTGCGAAGTGGTTTTGAGAGCCTGTTAAGAGCTTTCAAAGAAAAAAAGTCGTTTTTTGAGCTTTTCCCTGTTCCGTTCGATGACAGAGACTCCATATTGACTTGTAGAGGCAACTATTGCTTTTGGTGTCCACATTACTTCAGGAGCTTGGAAACACCTTCATTCTTGAATCTGGGATCATTTCAGTGGATTTCTGACTCACTGTGTCAGTTCCTACGTTTTTTGCCCGGGTGTTGGAACTCAAGTTTGGAGCAACCATTTGCAGATCTGTCAGTTCTGGTGGACTCAGGAGGTCCTAAAACTTCTATGTTGCTCATCATTTGCACTCCGGTGGAGTTTACAAACAGCTCTGTTCCAAAAACGTTTTTCAGTCCGTGTGTTGGACCTAGTGATTGAGACCACGGTTTCCAAAACCGTCTGTCCCATTGCGTTCTGGACGCCCAAAAACCCTTACCTGTTAGTTCTTGTGCGATTCGGTGAAGGATTTTCAGAGTTATAAATCTCTGTGTATTCGATTTCGTCTCTCTGTTATGCATTTTTCATACTAAGGTTTTGAAACCTTAGATTTATGCCACATGGCAGTGGATAAGTGTTGACTCCCATGTCTCACTCATCGGTTGGGATTTTGGAGTTCTGGCAGAAGAGAGATATTTGCAAATTTTCTTTCTGAGTCTGATTATGCAATGGCGCCCATGTTTTGAAGCATCTCAGGTTCTATTTTCAGTAGCGCTCATTACCGTGGGACTATGATTTCTTGAGTATACCTTATGCAGATCACTCTGGTTGCAGTTTGAGCAGTGTGAGCTCATTTGTGGTATGCATTGGTTGCAATGGATGATTTATAGGCCATTTGGCTGCATAGCGGTCCTTGTTGGATGCACTGATAGGCCCAAATTGCCTTGTGGGATGCTATTTTTTATGGATGCTTTGCACATGGATGCTATTTTATGCTGAGGGACAGCTTTGACACATTGTTGGTGATGCACTGATAGTGCTATGCTCTCTTGGATGAGATATAATTGATGCATATGCCAGTGGACGGTGTTTATGTCATTTGGCACTTATTGGCGTTTTCTTTTGGGCCAGATTTGCTCATATGGATGCATAGTATATGCACATGAGTCAGATGCATCTTTTGATGCTTTGAGCTTTGAATTTTGGTGATATTTCACTCTATTGGGGCATACACATTTGGGTGCACCTAGTATTTAGTGTGATTCTCTCTTGCAGGCACTAGCATTTGGGATTTTGTTTCATTTGCATCATGGCATCCTCTTCCACGTCTGAAAAGGAGTTTTTTAGCATTAAAAAGTTTGATGGAACAAACTTTTCTTTGTGGAAAGAACAAATAAGGGATGTGCTTATTCAAAAGAAGCAGGTTAAACCCTTGGCAGGGATTGAAGCTAAGCCTGCAAATATGTCTGAGGATGATTGGAATGAGTTGGATGCATTAGCAAAGTCTACTATTAGTCTTCATCTTGCAGAGTCAGTTTATTTCACAGTAGTAAATGAGCAGACTACAGAAGATTTGTGGAAGAAACTGTGTGCCACTTATGAGAAGGAAACTACCTCTAATAAAGTTTACCTCATGAAGAGGTTGTTTGAGCTGCAGATGAAGGAAGGGGTCTCCATTGCTTCTCACTTGAATGAATTCAATATTATTTTCAGCCAGCTTCAGGCTCAGAAGATGAATTTTGATGCGGAGACTAAGGCAATATTTCTCTTATGTTCATTGCCATCCTCATGGGATACCTTCCGTACAGCTGTTAGTAACTCTGCACCTGGTGGAGTACTGAAATTTGATGATGTTGTGGGTAGCTTGTTGGCCGAGGAGATTAGACGGAAGTCTATGGATGGCAACAAGCAGGATGCAGCCTTAAATGTGCAAAGGGGCAGATCACAGTTCAGGGGGAAGTCCCAAGAAAGAGGGAAGTCTCGTAGCAAATCCAGGGCACGGAACATTGAGTGTTACCATTGTGGCAAGAAGGGCCATATGAAAAAGGATTGCTACAAGCTAAAAAGAGAGCAAAGGGATAAGAAAAAGAATGCAAATTGGGGTGCAAATCAAAAGGAAGAGAGTCCAAGGGAGGACAAAGGAAAAGTGAAGATCGAGGAGATCAATGCAGTCACACATGATAGTGACAATAACGTTCTCTTCATGTCTAGTTTATCTGCAGAGTTGCTTACCACTTCAGATGATGCATATTCCCAGGATTGGATTTTGGATTCTGGTGCTTCATTCCATGTTACTCCCCATAGGGAATGGTTCTCCACTTATGATAGTGGAAAGACAGGTTGTGTGCATCTTGGAAATGACTATGCATGTGACATAGTGGGAGCAGGTGACATAAAGTTTTCTTTTGCAAATGGGTCTGCATTTGTTTTGAAACATGTGAGACATGTGCCTAAGTTGACCAAGAGTCTTATTTCAGTGGGTCAGCTAGATGATGCTGGTTTTCACACCACTTTTGGCTTTCAGAGTTGGAAAATTCAAAAGGGCTCTATGCTTTTGGCCAGGGGTGCCAAGTGTGGGACTTTGTATCCCTTACATGTATCAGGGGTATTTGATCATGTTGTTGCAATAACCGAGCAGCCAAGCACTTCTTTGTGGCATTGCAGGTTGGGGCACATGAGCCAGAATGGAATAAAACTCTTATGCCGTTTGGGTTATGTACCGCATTTGAGTTTCTCTGATTTTGAATTTTGTGAGCATTGTCTCTATGGGAAGTAGACTAAATCAGCCCATAAAAGAAGGGGAAAGAAAGAGTTTGAAATGCTTGATTTGGTGCATTCAGACGTATGTGGTCCCATGCCTACACAGTCATTAGGCGGGGCTGAATACTATGTGACATTCATTGATGATGCAACTAGGAAAGTGTGGGCTTATGCTATAGCTCGCAAGAGTGATGTGTTCCAGGTATTTCAGAAATGGCTGGCCTTGGTTGAGAATCAATCAGGTAGAATGCTTAAATGCCTACGAACTGACAATGGTGGAGAGTATCTCTCTCATGACTTTCAGCATTTCTGTGATACACGTGGGATTAAGAGGGAGCTCAAATCCCCTCATACTCCAGAGCAAAATCCAGTTGCAGAAAAGATGAACCATACCATTCAAGAAAGGTTACAATGCATGCTTTCCAATGCAAGTCTTTCTGGTGGTTTTTGGGCTGAGGCAATGAAGACTGCAGTGCATGTGATCAATAGATCACCTAGTAAGAGTTTGGATGGTGGTATTCCTAAAGAGGCATGGACTGGCAAGAAGCCCTCTTACTCTCATTTACATATATTTGGGTGTGAGGCATATGCACATGTGCCAAAAGAGCTTCGAAAGAAGCTAGATCCTAAGTCTAGGAAATGCATCTTTCTGGGTTATGGTGAAAGTGGAGAGATGGGCTATCGTCTCTAGGATCCAGAAGCAAAGAAGATCATACGCAGCCATGATGTGGTCTTCAATGAGAAGAAGATGCATAAGGCACCCATGAGGGATGTGGAAATGAGGAGAATCACTTTCCAGGATGTGAATCCACCTGCATATGTTGATAGACAGCAAGCTGTCCATGCACCAAATGTGCAAGAAATGGTACCACCAAGTACTCTCACAGGTATACAATCAAGGGTAGATGATGGATCATCTATTGATGGAAATGATGAGCCAAATGTGGCTGATATGCAAGTGGGACAGCAAGCTGAAATGCCCTTGAGAAGATCATCTAGAGTGTCTAGACCGCTTGATAGGTTTGTTCCAGGGGTAGACTATGTGATGCTTACTGATTGCGGGGAGCCTTCTTGCTATAGAGAGGCTATGATGCGTGAGGATCAACGCAAGTGGGAGTATGCTATGCAATCAGAGATGAGTTCACTTATGAAGAATAAGACTTGGGACTTGGTTTCTTTGCCACATGGAAAGAAAGCATTGCCATGTAAATGGGTCTATAAAATGAAGGTCACAGGTGATGATGTGCCTAGGTACAAGGCCCGTTTGGTTGCTAAAGGGTTCAAGCAAGAGAAGGGTGTGGACTTTGATGAGATATTCTCTCCGGTTGTGAAGATGACCACACTTCGATGCATGCTTGGACTAGTGGCATCAGAGGATATGGAGCTTATGCAGATGGATGTCAAGACAGCTTTCTTACATGGGGATTTGCATGAGGAAATTTACATGGTGCAGCCAGAAGGCTTTGAAGAAAAGGGCAAAGAGCATTTAGTTTGCAAGCTAAAGAAGAGTCTCTATGGTCTTAAGCAAGTGCCTAGAGAATGGTATCAGAAGTTAGATGCTTTCATTCAATCCCAGGGTTTTAGAAGGAGTGAAATTGATCCACTGCCTCTACACTAAAAGGGCTAAGGATAATAGCTTGATAATCTTGGCACTATATGTGGATGATATGCTATTGGCTAGCAAGAATACTTATGAGCTAGATGCATTAATGGCCAAGTTGCATGAGGCCTTTGATATGAAGGATTTGGGACTTGTAGGTCATATTCTTGGTATGCGCATCACGCGTGATCGGAGTAGGAAACTCCTTTGGCTTTCACAAAAAGAGTATGTTACAAAAGTATTGCAGCATTTCAATATGGAGGGGGGGAAGGCAATGAGTACTCCATTGCCTCCATATGTGAAACTGAGTCATACAGATAGTCCCAAATCAGATGAGGAAAGGGCCATGATGGCCAAGGTTCCTTATGCATCAGCAGTTGGGAGTCTATGCTATGATAGCTACTAGACCAGACATTGCATTTGCAGTGGGAGTTGTTAGCCGGTATATGGCTAATCCAAGAAAGAGGCATTGGGAGGTAGTTAAGTGCATCATGAGGTACATGAAGGGTACCAAGGAGATGTGCATTTGCTTTGGTAAAGGAGACATGCATGTACTTGGGTACACAATTCAGACTATGCAGGGCATGTGGATAGTAGGAGATCCACTTCTGGTTATGTGTTCACCTTTGCTGGTGGTGCAGTGTCGTGGATGTCTCATGCACAGAAGTGCATGGCTTTGTCTACCACAAAGGCTGAGTATGTGTTGCAGCCACAGAGGGTTGCAAGGAGGCTATATGGCTTGATCGGCTAGTGGAAGATTAGGGGATTCATACAGGTGTACCGACATTGCATAGTGATTCCATGAGTGCTATTCAGCTAGCACGGAATCCGGTCTTTCATGCAAAGACCAAACACATTGAGGTCAGGTACCATTTCATCAGGGAGGTACTTGAGGACAAGCGCATAGAGCTTGTTAAGGTTCATATAGATGATAACCCTGCAGATATGCTGACGAAGAGTATACCTAGTCAGCGGTTTGAGTATTGTTGTGTATTGATGGGCATTGGATAGTATGCTCACTGGTTGTTCTCCCTTAAAGGCACATTGTCCTTTAAGTGGGAGGTTGTGGGGGTTAAAGGTCATTGTGCCTTTACCCCAGTTATGTACAATACTCAAACACATATATAAATGAATGAAAAAGAAGATTAGGGTGGTTCTGCACCCACCAAAACTTGTGTGGCTCTCTGTCTCTCTCTCTCCTTCTTCCGTTCTTGCTTCCATTGAGAGCACTCTCAAGAAGAACTAGCTGGATGGGAAATAAGTACTTGGAAAAGAAGACCTAGTAATCTTTCACAGCCTACTTGTCTCCTGGCATTTTAATGAATGTGAGAGCCTAGTACACTGAGCATACTGAATTGCACTATGTACAGTGCAGTGTACACTGCATATATTGTACACTAGTGCAGTGTCCACTATAGCCCATCTTTGCAGCCCGTCTTTAATAACTATGATCACAGCCAACCTTGCATGCCTAACCCATGTGTTACTAACTAATGCTATCATTACTTAATTAATATTCTAGTTTTGTAGGCAATGATATTAAATTTTTCCTCTTACCAGATTCGTGTTTGCAAGTTATGGAGCCTTTATTCATATTACCATCTTGTAAAATGATTACCATTTTCATGGAAAAGAAACAGGATATTATGAACCATGTCATGGAGCCTTTATGAAGATAATTGTGATGGCATCATCTAACTCGCCACCTTTCAAAGACATAATTTCTTCATGTCTTCTCTTCTTTTGTCATCTCTTCCTTCTATCAACATCTTCTCTTCCGCTGCCATGTCCTCTTCTATCAACCTCTTTTCTTCTATTTCCATCTCTTGTGCTTCCATTTGCTCTTCTGATGCCACCTCTTTTCTGGCAATGTCATTTTTCATCACAATCTTCTACTGGCTACATCTTCTTTTGTAAATGAAGAGCCGCTAGCTATTCTAGAGCTCCGTCTTCTTTTGCGCTTGCAAATTGATGAAATTTTTCTCGTAGTGGGTGGCGCTAATCCTTTAGTGTTCGTTTGTGCATCTAAAACATGCCTGCATCTGTGTTCATTTGCTTTGGAGAATCAGAAACATTGTCCATTCGTTATGACACTCCTTTATTGGAGGTCTCCCTAGTAGATCTCAAGGAACACTTTCACCTTGCGGATGAGGAGATTAGTCTACATCAAGAAATTGGAGTGGATGACATTGCCATAGTGCTTCCCTTGGTGGACTTGGAGGACGGTAAAAAAGGGTACAAGATCAATGGAAAACAACATTCAACCTTCAGAGTTGAGGTGATAAGAAGGAAAGATTCTCATAGTGACTTTCAAAATGCTGAAGTGAATAGTGTTATTTCACTTACAGAGAAGATGCCTTTGAATAGTTCTTTGCATGTTGCATTAACTTCTGCAGTTAGAGTTGAGAAGGTTGATGAACTGCCTAAAACTTATAATGGGTATGTTGTCTTTGAACTCCCCCCTTTGCCTGATGGATCTCCAATGTCTGGAATGGAACAAAATGCCGATGGTCATGTATGGAAAAAATATTCAACATGTTCAAAAGACTTTTTCAATGGAATTGTAAGGATGAGTAGATGTTTTGGATACTTGAGATGCTGTAACGTTCATTGTCCTTACCTTGAACGAATGGGAGTTCTGAATGATACACAATGGAAGGGAAAGCTTAGGAAGCCACCTGTGCCTAGTCCAATTGATCCAACCTTGGGATCAATTGTCTGCAAGCATTGTTTGGAAATCCCAGAGTGTGTTTATCAATGCAGTGCTATCATATATTATTGCTTGCCTCATGAAAGAGCGAAGATGACAAGATGTGCTGTGCACGTTGGGTTCCATGTCCATCCTGTTGAGAAAGGAAAAAGTCATGCAAAGGAATTTCTAGTGGATGATCTTGTTTCAATGCGTGCTAGGCTAAATGCAAATTCATCTTGCAAAAACATCGAGGTCTCAGTTACACAAGACCTTATGATGGATATGTTGCTTGCAAAGGAGGGGGCTGCTATGGAACCTTTAGATTACCAACAATTTGAAGAGGTTTTGGATACAATCACACCAATGTCACAAAGGAGAAGGCTTCAGAGAATAGTGCAGAGTGCAAGATGTGATGCTAGAGGAGAAGATGGTGAAATGGATTCAATATTGGGTTTGAAAAAGAGATGCAGATATCCATATGTGCAAAGTATCTTGTTTCCTGGGCAGTTGCAAGATGAACAACAACCACATATTTTCAAAATGTTGACCATTGGTCCAGGATCAGGGGTTGATTTGGTGAATTGAATGTGGCCAAGAGGTAGCCTTGGATCACAATGGGTGCATTTTGACCACATCCATCGAGTAAAAGGATGGTCAACTATGGGTGCTCATGTGTATGACCCTTACATAAGGGAACTCTTAACAATAGCTATATGTGAATTCAAGGTGGAAGATACCCATGCACAAGTGCAATTTTGGAAGCTTTTGAATAGTCAGATGGAGAACCACCTGAATTCCGAGGATTCATGGCAGATGGAGCAGGAGCAAATTGGCTTTCTATCCGCACAGTTTACAATGGTGGGCCTGAAAATGTAATGGAGGGTAAAGAAAGGACTTGTGGTTTTCATTGGGAGATGAGCATGGTTGAGCATACCAAAAGATGCATTAAGCCACAATTTCAGGAGGAGCATAAGGTTCTATGTAGGAAATGGAGGGAGGCAATGACAACTGCTTCTACAGATCAATGCAAGAGAATATTGACCTTGTATTGATCTCCATTGCATGTGAAAGAGGGTGAGTTGCCAGCACTCCACACATGGTTGGCTTGGTGGGATGTTAGAGTCAACCAATGGGGGGGAATGTTTTTGCAGCAAGAGAAAAATTCTGGGTTTGTTCCTACAGTAAATCTTTCGGAGACAAAACACTCTAGCATGAGAGCAGCACATGGGTATGCAAGACACATAACATTGTATGAAGCTTGTGCTGCAGATCTTGCAATGAGTGTCCTTCAGAGTGCTCACTATAATGCCTTTTTAAATGGAAAACACTTGGGTACAGGTCTGAATTTGGATGTTCTACGACAAAGAATACTTGATGGTGGTGGATCTAGTAAAGGAGATTGAAATAGGCTTGTTGATTTGTCACACACTATGATTGAAGAGGCTGGGTTACACTCTCCAGAGATGGATAGACCGATGACAGAACCGATGAGTATGAGAAGAAAGAGGAGTGCTACATGTTCAACTGTGGTCCATGCACTTGATAGTCATCGCCCTGAATACATCACTGTCACTACAAAGAGAGTGATTGGAAAAAGACGACAACTTGATTTTTTAAATCCTACAAACAAGGTAGTTTGTAGATTGGCAAACATTCATGATGCCAATTGGGCAATTAGGAGAACTAAAGCACATAGTGTTGTCACATGCTTTGGTTACTTGACAGAAAGTCAGAGAGGGTGTGGGGCAATGATCAATGCGCTTGGTAGAAGTGCAAGCAATGGTGTGCCAGCGCCTTGCTTTAAGGGAAGAAGGCAACATTCCAATGGATTGATAGAAAATTTGTTTGGTTTTGCAATAGTACTGTGACCCATACATGGAAGGTGGATAATTCCATTCAGGGTGTTCCTGGAAACTCTCCAGGTGTGTGGAAGGTTGCATGTGGGACATCAATTACTATGGATGAGAGGGAGACCCTAGTAAGGGCAGGATTTGTATTTGAGACTGAACTATATTCAAGTAGATTGCACATGATCTTCAAACTAGATGATGGGCTTTGAGGTTGCATGCACAATGGTCTTAAAACATTCAACTTTGGCCATACCATTGTCTTTATTCACCCTAGAATGGATGAATTAAAAAATTCAATTCATACATGTGCAAAGATCTTTGAATAAATCCAAACCTATTTAAAATTTTGTGTTGCTTCTTTTTCCATGCACTTCCTTGATATAACGCCCATAAGAATTTCAAATATCATTGTTTTTCATAATCCACATCATCAAATGTACTAGCGTGTCAAGAGCATGCCCTCCCCATGCCCTTTACGCTATTTGTTTTCTTAATATTTTAGGCCACATTGCAATTTATGGGGAAATCCAATGTACAACTTATCATGGCTTGCAAGAGAACTAGATAGAGGCTATGAGATAGAATAGTTAAAAAGTTTGGTCAAGGAAAAAGGAGTTGATTGTGGGGTGAGGAAATAAATGGCATAGGATCAAAATGGCAATAGAAGAAATGTTTGCAATGTTTGCAAAGGGAGAAAAAAAGTAAAGAAAAAAGTCCCCTTATAGAGCTACAAAAGGTAGTGGTTGTAGATGCATGAATTTGAACATTGGTGTCAAAGTAAAGAAGATGAACTATGGTCTCACAATTGGTGCGATATTATTGATGAAAACATCATGCACTTAGAAATTTATAGAGTGACAACTCTACTAACATCTCGAGAGATGTGGTCTATACAAGTGAAAGGGCTACATAGCTTAAGTCAACTAGTTGCAAAGAGGGAGACATTAGCTACATTGGTGTCCCCTTGAAAATTTTGAGAAATGGCTTGGGGATATAGCATGATGTTGTCAATTAGAAAGACCAACATGGCTCCAGTGATTGTCAATCATAAGGACTAGCGATTGGTCATAGATTGGAAGCAATGTAGATCCATTCGTGTGTAAGGAGTCTGTCAACATCCAAAGAACATAAGAAAAGGAGAGACAGCATAAGTGAGGAAGTCAATGCTAGAGTGCAATTTTTTTGGCACAAAAAAATGAGATTTTCTCTAAATAAGAAGGACATCTATAGAAAATGAGTAGGATGAAAGTAGTTTGATGAGCACATCATACACATGCTTAATACAATGCAGGACAGTGTGATTATCATTGCAATAATCTAGGTTAACTTGGAGTTGATGTGATTATCCTAAACAAATTGTTGTCTCTACGTTATCTATTTCCATGGCTACAAATAGATGTGCATCTACAATGAGTCAAGGATATTGCTCTCAAGGGTACATGTGATTCCATCCTTGACTAATATTTTACCTTGTGTGGATTTCTTAGCCTTCCTCTCTCCCTCTCCCTTCTTCCCTCCTTCTCCCTTCCTTCATCCCTGTCTCTCTCTCCCTTCTAACTCTCGAAGTTACTCATTTTTCATACCTCCCTATGCTCGGGAGTCCATTAGTAGATACAACTACCTCATAATTGAGCATAACTTTCTTCATTGCAACTTCCTTCTAAGCAATGAAAGAACTCAACCTAGGTAAAGGAAGTGCCAAGGCTAGATGGGGAGAATACGAGCACCTCATAATTGAGCATAACTTTATTCATTGTAGATTCCTTCAAGGCACTAGAAGAACTCAACCTAGGTAAAGGAAGCGCACGTTATAGCCACTATGAGCTCAAGAGATGCTCTGAGTGTCTTGGAGTTGCAAGAGCTGAGAATAGGTACTAAACCTACTCTCAACTCAAAGAATCTCACGAGCCTAGAGTTGATATAATGTGTGCTTCCTTTACCTAGGTTGAGTTCTTTCACTGCCTTCAGTAATGCACTTTAGTAAAGGCTAGAATGGTGAATGTGAAAATGACATTCAGTAATGCACTTTATATAAAGGTCCATTACCCTAAAAGTAATAAAAATAAAGGGTCCATTACTCTAAAATTAAAAATAATAAAAAGAAATTTCTCTCCCCCACTCTCTTCCCCCTGCATCTTCCTCTCTCTCTTCCTCTCTCTCCCCCCCGCCCTTTCCTTCTCTCCCGTCCTCTCTCCCTCCCCCTCTCTTTCTTTTCTCTCTTCCTCCCTTCCTCTCCCTATCTTTATGAACACACACACACTCTCTTTCAGTCTCTCTTCCTCCGTTCCTCTCCCTACCTTTATGAACTCTCTCTCTCTCTCTCTATGTGTGTGTGTGTGTGTGTGTGTGTGTGTGTGTGCATGTGTGCACGTGTGTGTGTAGTCTCCATGGTGACTCATGTGTCGTGGGGATCTTGAAGGAATGCCGATGGAGCCTCCACTTTAAGCTACTCCTTATGAGAGCAAAGCAAAGCATGAGCCGTATGCATGTGTCACTCAAGTGGCGGCTCTCGGATTGTTGCAATGTGTTTCCACAAGAGAAAGAGGGAAGGGGGAGAGGGGAGAAGAGAGGGAGAGGAGGCAAGGGAGGGGAGAAGGGAGGGGGAAGGAGGAGGGAAGGGGAGAGTGAAGGGGGATGGAGCGGCAAACAAGAGAACACCCAAAGACACTCTTGAAAGAGAAGACAGAGCTTGTATTCCAAACTTGTACATACAACAATGAAGACCAAAGTCAACCATTTAGCCTTTTATACAAGTCACCTTTTGAAGGGAGGGCCAACCCTTTTTCTTAGACCACTCTCTCTCATATTTCTTTTGTTACAACCACTTGGGCCCATATGGTGCCAAGGCATTCTCTCGACTTCCTCTCATCTTCAAATCTGCTCTTATGTTATCCTTGCCAATTTGGATGGTTCTGACACATGCCTTTGTCCTAAGCCATTTGAGGCTCAAAACCCGCAAGATGAGGTCAATGTTGAGCCATTTGTGGCTCAAAACCCATATGGCCAGATCCATCACTATGGTCCATGGCTGTTAACATGCCCCCTTCGTGTTGTTGAGCTGCCCTTGCATTAGCCACCTTGCATTAGCCACGGTAGAGTAGGTGTGTGGAGAGAGATGTTTGGAGAATGTGTAGCAGTCTAATTGGTGGAGGGTGATCCATGTGAAGTACAAGCGGAACTTCTAAAAGTGGGTGGCATGCATGTCCTCAAAGGTGAGAATGTGATGGCCATGGAGGTTGCAAACTCAAAGGTCGAGGGGAGATGTTGGGGTTGAATAAAATTTGGTTGTTGAGATTATGGAGCTTGTCATCAATTAGCCAACTATGGGTGGGGAGCACGAAGAAGCAACAAGATGAGGCGGTTGAAGTGGACCGCTTCAATGATCATGGGGTCGAGAACAAAGTCGTAGGTGTCATTGAATGACTGGAGGCGGCAACAAAATCCCTTGAGTCATTTCCTTTGTTGGGAAAATTGTACTTCGGGAAGTTGTAAAGAATATTGGAGTCCTTTTGTTGGAGCTCCCATAAGTGGCCCAGGTCCATAGTAGTCCCATGGGGATGTAAAGAGTATCTATTGGTCACGTGTGTGCTACGATAGCAGTGCCAAATTTTCTCCTTCTTTAAAAAAGGAATTCGCTAATGGGGTTGAAGGAGGCCGGCGTCAGAGTCGATGATGTGAATTGATGCATCAAGAGTGAGGTGGTACTTGCCACATGTGCCCTTTGGATAGGTCCACCACTAGTCATTGAAGGACTGGGCAATGAATTGAGTGAGGGGATGAACTTCCATGATTTCATAGAGGTGGAGATGAGATCCTTCAAGCTGAGTCTTCTAGTGATGCATTAGGGCACTATTGGGCAGTCTCAAAAGGATGACATCTTTGAGGTAGGCTACATGAATAGTTCGAAATTGTTGACCAGGGACTGGAGAGAGTCTTGCAAAGCCCATAGCACTCGGTTATACAAAAGCATTGTTGTGCATAGAGAATGGTAGGGGGGGTTGGTGGTGGAGAAGGGGGGTGGGGGTGGAGAGAGGGGGGCAGGGGGTGAAGGGGGGGGGGTGTGGGTGGAGAGAGAGGGGGGGGTGGAGCGGGGGGTGGTGGTCATGGAGAGGGGGGTGGTGGTGGTGGAAGCAGGGGGGGGGATGAAGAGAGAGGGAGTGGTGTGGTAGAGGGGGGAGGGGGGTGTTGAGGGGGTGGTGGAGGGAGGGGGCGGGGCGGGGGGGTGGGGGGGTGGAAGAATGGTGGTGGTGGAAACTTGATGGACAAAAAACTTTGACGGATTGTTGAGGATTGTTGAGGGCGAATGGACGGTGGGTGGATGGTTAGGTTATCGCTATGAGAAGGGCTCAAAATAACTCATCGATGAGGATAGGAGTAGGGTGGTGGTCGATGGAGAGGGAGGAGGGTCTTGCATAGGGCTCGGAATGGGTAAGAAGATGGAGGCTAGATGTGGAAGAAGGATAATGAGGGGGTGGAGTGGGTTTTTATAGGAAGGGTTTAGGGTTAGGCTTAAACCCTAAACTCTTCCCGAGCCATAACTTTTCATGGTTAGCTCGAATCGCTCTTCTATAAAAAGGTGAAATGTTCAAAATTGCAAGATTAACAAATTGGTGACCATTACATAGCCTAATTTGTTCTTGATCATGGAGGTCAAGGGTTGAGGAACTAAGGGTTTAGGGGGAGCATAGTAGTGGGAGAGCAAGAAGGTGTAAGAGCAAAAGGGAGGAGGAGGAGGGAGGAGAAGGTAGGAGGATGAGGGAGGAGGAGGAGGAGGGAGGAGAAGGGAGGAGAAGAAGGGGGTAGGAGGAGGAGGAGGAGGGAGGAGGAGGAGGAGGAGGAGAAGTCAGGAGGAGGAGGAGGACGTGGAGTGCAAGGAAGCATGGACACTTGGAGAGAACAATTGCTTGGAATACCAAAGTAGAACTCAACACAATTTACTAAGAGTGTGGGATTCATTCCATTATGGGGTATTTATACAAGTTGGAGAGCTTCTCTCTCTGCATGTAGGAATTGTAAGACATTCTCTCTCTACATGTAGAACTTGCATATAGAAGTTGCATGTAGGAGTTGCAATTTTCATGTAGGAATTGCATGTAGAACCTACATGTAGGAGTTGCATGTAGGACTTTCATGTAGGACTTACATGTACAAACTGCATGTAGGAATCATATGTAGAACTTGCATGTAGGAGTTGCATGTTGGAGATGCATGTTGAGGATTCCTAAGAGAGATTATTCCTAGCCTTATGCAAGTATAAGCAAAGCTTTGCCGCTACTCGTTGGAGATGCATGTTGAGGATTCCTAAGAGAGATCATTCCTAGCCTTATGCAAGTACAAGCAGAGCTTTGCTGCTACTCTACACACACATTCTGTACTACCTAAATCCATGATGTTTGCACAGAGACAGCATACATCTATGAGTTTTTGGATCTCCTCCCTCACTATAAGCGCATGTTTGGGATTCATAGGGTAGGAAGCTGGTGCACTAGCTTGGCATCATTTAGCATGGGTATTGCATGCTGCACGACTTCAACATGCACACCCTTCATATCTGTGTACTTCCAAGCAATATAGTGATTGTACTCTCAAAGGAGGGCAATTAAAGCACTCTCCTCATTTGGGGTGAGGATATCTACTATGAATACTAGTTGTGGGTCCTCCCCTTTTGACACTAGGTTTACCTTGTTAACCTTAGCTGGGCAGTCGTATTCTTGGAAGTACTCTTCTTCCTGAGTTATCTTAGTCTACTGGTATAAGATTTTGCGATCCTCAATTGTATAGGCCTTGTAATGGGAAGGTACTTGTCATCCTAGATCCTCCTTCTCTTCGTCCTCCTCCTCCACTCCCCTTGGGGTGGTGTCCCTCTTGGCCATGGTGGGAATCTTTGGGCTTTTGGAACTTGAGAGCTTCAGACCTGAGGGGGGCTCTTTCATGGCACTTATGGAGCTGACTGGAGAGGTAACCTTGCTCAATCGTAATCCCGAATTGGAGGAGAACTCATGCTGAGCAATGGTGGCACCCACACATGCTAGCTATGTGGAGGTTTGATTTGGCCCTTACTGTCCCCTTGCACACCTCATGGGGTTTGAGCATGTTAAACATTCTGAGGGGAACCACCATGCTCTTGAAACTCTTTGCGCTTGAGGGTTGTTATTTGGAACCCTATTCTTTCTTGGATGTCGATCTTTGCCAGAATGTGCATCCAATTCTGAGAGAACTTTGGCTCAGGGAGAGGGGCATACCAAAATTTATCTGCCTCCTTCTTGTCATCTCTCTCACAAGTTTGGAATAGTTTCATGATGCAGATGCACTCCTATTGGTTGTGTCAAATTCCATGGCAAATAGTTGTCATGACAGAGGGTGGGCCTTGTATGTACACAAGTCCACTCGCATGATTTGCTCCTCAAGCCATAAAAAGATGTTTTTGGTGTGCCAATCATGTATGAGTTTGAACATTCATAGGAAGTTTCATATCCAGGTTTTTGACTACAAATCTAATGGGGTACGTGAAGGTGAATACCTTAATGTCGATTCCCATGAGGACTCCCAAGGGCTCGGTAGTTCTACCGTCAGCTAGCTTCACTACCAGGTGAGTTTGCTTGAGGTAAGGTTTTCCCCACCTCTCCCAACATTCCTTGGTGCATACACTCACAACCGCTCCCCCATCTAGGATGGCATCAACCTTTTGGTTCTGGTAGGTTATGGGGATAAATGCATTAGTATCATCACCTTCAAAGTATTGGCCTAATTTGTTGATGGGGACCTTGGGTAGGTTCTGGCTTTCCTCCTACTAGGGCGGTTGGTCGACTTTGGGGTTGGTAGGACCTGGGGGTAGGAATTGCCCGTTCATCCAGTTTGAGAGGTCTCACCAGAGGCACAAGATTCCCTCTTAACAAGAATTCGATTGGCATCTTAACCCCTGTGGAGAGGAAGGCTGCTAACCCAAACTATCGCATGGTTCCTAATAGGTCTCCCTACCTATTGATAGCAAATCCTTGAGACTGTAGATGTCTCCTTCCTCTTGTAGGTTCTGTAGTATTGGGTCCTCTTGGAACATTTGCAGCATCAAGTCTAGAGCCTCTGATTTACCAGAGCTCGATAGTTCCTCTTCTTCCTCCCTCTCTGGCACCCTAAGTCCCTTTGCCCCTTTATGGGTGTTCAGGTGGTCAGGTGGTCTGGGTGGATGGTATCCAACCCTCTGTTAGCCTTGAGCATATGCTCGAATTTCTCTTAGCATTCCCGTACCAAGTTTTGAGCATCTATCAAGTGTTGTTTTCCAAGGCTGGTGGGCTTGGATATGTTCCTTTATATGAAGGTGGGGAGGTGAGAGCTTGGGCTCACTGCACTGGCCTATTTACTTCTGGGTACAGAGGCATACTTTGGTCATCCTAGGAGAGGGCTTGTTCAGAGGTAGAGGAGGTGGCGAGGGTGGTTGTCTCCTCATCTAAACCCTCTTGGATGAGCACTTAGTTCATTCCTTTGCCTACCTAGTGGAACTGGTCTACAGGGGTTGGGATGCCTCAGGGTTTTCGACATGGGCATTTTGTCCTTCCTTGCCTGTTTCTTCATTTCCTTTCCTATGGCCTTGGCCTACATCCTTGTGATGACCGGGTTGGGTGGGGCTGTTAGGGCTAATGGGGGTCTTGCTTGATAGATCAGTTGGGGAAGGATCCTTGGGAATCGACATTGGGAGGTGTTATGGTTTCCCCATATATAACAGTGTGCACAATAGAGCCCTAAGGAGGGGGCACTTATTGGAAGGGTGATTGTGGTTGCATACCCCGCACAACACATTGTCTCTCCTAGGAAACAAGTGGGGGTTACTCGGTGTCTCCTTGGAGGTCCTTGACTTCACTGTTGGCCCAGTTCATTTAGCCAACTCACTCATATCCAAACTCTTAGGTTCATTATTCTCCTTCTTAGTAGGCTCTGTACCGAATGACCTTACCGATTCTAATACTTCGGATGGAGTTGTAGTTTTGTCTTGGACAACCTTATCCATCATATTATCACTTATACGGATGGCTACCTTGTTGTAGAGTTCAAAGGAAATGGGATTGATAGCCATTAAGTGGTCATGCAGCTTCGAGTTTCCAATCTGTGAGGAAGCCTGGCAGCAATCGTTCATTGCTCATCCTCTCATGTGGTTTGCAGCGGGAATTGAGGTGTTTGATCCTAGCGATGTAATCCCAAAGGGATTCCTTACCATTCTATTTCACCTCACATAATTGATTAATTGGGCTATGGCCACTAGGGGCAAACCCTACAATGAACGCTTTCTGTAATGCCTCCTAGTTGACTTTCTCTTCCGAACTAAGGGTCCTATACCACTAGCCTTCCTTGCCATCCAAACTGAGGCCAAAAGCATTAACCATTTCTAGATCTCCAAGAGCACCAAAGGCTTTGCATATTTTCTTGAATCGCTCCACGTGGGAGACTAGATCTCCTTCCCCAAGAAATTTAGTTATCAACTTGGAAATAGCTATGGGTCGACTCCTAGAGGATTGGTGATCTCTGCTAGGAATACGAGTGGTGTGGTCGAGGGTGGGATGGACCCCCTTCCTAGTGCATTGACCAAGATGCGCACCGCCTCATCTGATAGCACCATTTGGGAAGCTGGTGGAGGCGGCACCATTGTGGGCCTAATGGGTCGTAGAGGTGGCCTCAAGCTTGCCCTTGGTGGTGGGATCCACTAGGTTGTCGGTACTGGCATTGGGGCTATGAAGCCTTCCCCCCCGTACATTAGAGCTGCAGCTACGGGAGTGAATTGCCGAACTCTAGGAGGGAGCAGGTCATTAGGCATCTGCATGGAGGTTCCTTGCATTGGACGGTAAGGTGGAACTTGTGGGACCACGTAGCGGGTGAATGTTAGGGGCACCTGGAAGGTCGAAAGTTCACAAGTTCTCCCCTTGGAAGTATCATGTGTTTCCTCATCCAGGGTGTGACCCTTCAAAGTTCCTCATCCATGGGTCTTCATCCTCCATGCATTCCAAGTAAGGGTGCCTTGTGACCTTAGTCCACAAAGGTAGCCTTAGTCCCTACCTGCACCTCTGGGACTAGTTATTGTTGGCCTCCCCTTTACATGAACATATTGGCAAAAGGGTTCTCCATGTCTACTGAATCTATTCAGCCCAACCGTCCAAACATGTTGGATATCGTACCTCTTAACCTCGAGGCTATGGAAGGAGTAGAAGAATTAGGTGGAGCTAAGTTGGTGTAGGGGGCTTTGGAAGCTCTTGATCCACGGGTTCTTGCATTTCTTGTTCAAGCTCTCCATCTCATCGGAACTACAGGGGTCCTCACATTGAGGTCCTAACACTAAGTGAGAGCTAGGAATGGTGGAGCTCTAGAGCTAGGGTGAAAAGTGGGCTGAGCATATTTTGAAACACTATCCTCAGGCTCAGGTTCCATGGCTGAAATTTGTCCAGAGCTCAAGTGCATTTATAAAATCTCCATGGAGGTACACTCTACCTCAAATTTAATTCTATAATTCTTGGCAAGGGGTTTGGTTCCCAGAGCTATCCCCATGGTCGTAGGGTTAGCTGTAAGGTGACGAGCATAGGGATAGACCTATAGCGATGGAAGTAGGGATAGACCTATAGCAACGGGCATAGGGATAGACTATTGACACATGTTAGTGGGTTGGGGTGAGGATAGTATGCCCACAATTGTGGGGTTAGTGCTAAAGAAATGGGCAGCAAGTTGATTAGGTCGGCGGGATGTGAGTACGACGGTGACAGTCGTAGGGTTAACTGTAAGCCAACAGCTATAGGGATAGACTTAAAGCGACGGTCGATGGGTTCACTATCTCAGAGGGATATGAGTATGGCGACGGTCGTAGGGTTGACAGTAAGTCGATGGGTCATAGGCTCAAGGCCACGGGTCAATGCCTGCTAAATTGACGGGTCATGGGCATAGGCTCAACCACGAGTCAATGCTTGTTAGACTGACGGGATAGCAAATTTTGACACATATTAATGAAGGTGGTGGGTTAGACAATGGACATTTTTCAGGTCATGGGGATAGGAGCTAAGCCACTGGGTCAATGCATGTTTGACTGTGGGGATAGTGCTATGGCAATGGGTCTAGGGATAACGCTAAGATGATGAATCGTGGGGATAGGAAATGTTTGAGAACACAAATTTTGCCGACTTCTGTTTGGTTATTTTTGGTGATTTTAGAGTTTTGTTCCAGCTCTGAGTGTTTATGGGTACTATACACAACCTAAACTACCTAGACTAACCAAAAAAGAGCAAAAAACATCAACTTTTGGTACATGAATGAGAGATTTCTACATGTGGGACTGTCATAACTCAAAAACCAATTTAAATTTGAGCTTCCATCTTCACTTTTGGGTGTTTTTGTTGGACTTTTCTATCACACACACCTTAGCAATCCTCTAAACTACCTTCCTATCAATCCAAACACACAATTATTCACTCATTTCACTCCTACAACTCCACTATCAAAGCTCCAAGTTAAGCTTGAAACAATGAGCAATGGGTAAATGATGAGAGAAAGCAAGTGCAATGAAAAAGCATACCTTGAACTACCCGATAGAGGCGCCAAAGATGTGTAGCCTCTACAATCACTCACTTGTCATGGAGATCTTGAAGGAATGCTGATGGAGTCTCCACTTCAAGCTATTCCTTGTGAGAGCAATGCAAAGCATGAGCCATCTGCAAGTGTCACTCAAGCGGCTCTCGGATTATTGCAATGTGTTTCCATGAGAGAAAGAGGGAAGGAAGATCAGGGAGAAGAGAGGGAGAGGGGGAGAAGGGAGGCAAAAGGAGGAGGGAAGGGGAGAGTGAAGGGGGATGGAACGGCAAACACAAAGGCACTACAAGGGAAACAAGAGAACACCCAAACACACTCTTGAAAGAGAAGAGGGAGCTTGTATTCCATACTTGTGCATCCAACAATGAAGACCAAAGTCAACCATTTGGCCTTTTATACAAGTCACCTTTTGAAGGGAGGACCAACCTTTTCCTTGTACCACTCTCTCTCATATTTCTTTTGTTACAACCACTTGGGCCCATATGGCACCACGGCATTTACTGAACTTCCTCTCATCTTCAAATGGCTCTTGTGTTATCCTTGCCAATTTGGATGGTCCCGGTGCCTTCCTTTGTCATAATCCATTTGAGGCTCAAAACCCGCAGGACGAGGTCGATGTTGAGCCATTTGTGGCTCAAAACTCATATGGTCGGATCTGTCACTATGCTCCATGGCTGTGACTCTCTCTCTCTCTCTCTCTCTCTCTCTCTCTCTCTCTCTCTCTCTCTCTCTCTCTCTCTCTCTCTCTCTCTCTAGCCCTCTCCATCTCTCCCTCCCTCTCTCTATCCCTCCTCTACCATAGAAGAAAAAAATGTCAAAATGATGTTATGGCTGTAAATATCATCCACCTCTTTCTTCTCTTCCTCTATACCTTTTTGCAACAAACATATACACGAGTTGTGAGACAAAATGTAATAAAAAGAGAATTTCAAAGAGAAATCACTTTTTACCTTTAAAAACTTGTGTTCTTTTTCTCTAAAGTTGATTCTCTATGCTGCAATAAGGTAGAGAAAGAGGCAAAAATGATAAAACTCCCTTTTTTCGCACCTTTGGTTTCTAACCTCTCTCTCTCTTTACCTTCCTCCCTCTTCAGCCCTCTCCCTCCCTCTCTCTTTCCCTCCTCTACCAAAGAAGAAACAAATGTCGAAATAATGTTATGTCTCTAAATATCATCCACCTCTATCTTCTCTTCCTCTCTGCGATTTTGCAACAAGCATATAGATGGATTGTGAGAAAAAAATGTAATAAGGAGACAATTTTTCAAAGCAAAATCACTTCATTACCTTGAAACTATGTGTTCTTTCTTTTGAAGTTGATCCTCTATGCTCCAATAAGGTAGAGAAAGAGGTGAAAATGATCGAACACACTTTTTTTGTACTTCTTTTGAGAAGAATTAGGTTGCACCTTTGGTTTCTAAGAAGAGAGTAGTAATGTATGGATGAATGAAAGTGATGATGAAATAGGAGAGAAGAGGGATGAATAGAGCTTGGACGGAAGTTTTCTCTGAGAGATTAGCACAGGTGTAAGAAAAACATGAACAAAGAAGAGGGAAAATGACTAATCAAGAGTAGAATAGAGATAGTTTGAAACAAGGTGCTAGAAGATGGCGGGAATGTGTTTATTGAGTGCATGGAGGAGGTGAAACGTTTTAGAAGAGAGAGAACTAAGAGAATGGTTGGTTTGTAAGTCAAAGTTGGTTGAACTAGAAGGAGAATGTGAGCATAATTCTAGTTTAGGGCTAGTTTGGATGGGAGGAAAACAAGGAGGCATGACATGGTTAAGCCCTACCATGGCAATATTAAATTGTGAAACACCAATGATGTTTTTTGGGAAAAAACTGGAATTTCCCCTAGAATTGGGGAGCCTCTATTTGCTAAGCCTTCAGCCTGTGAAGGGAAACATAAAGAAGGTAGAGTGTAGTGAGGCAAGGAACCAAAATGAGTATAGATAAGGGAGTGAAGATGAAAAAGAAGGCATTCTAGTGGAGTGCAATCAAATCAATATGGCTTGGGAGAAATTTTCATTTACTCGCCATTGCATGAATTTCTTACAAAATTTGCCAATCAATGAGTGGCTTGTAATAGAATCTTTAACCACAAGGGTGGAAGTGACTAAGATGGTGACTTGGGACAAAGTGTCAGTGAGAAATGTAAAGGTTTAAAGTTGTAAGTGAAAGGAGTCCTCATTGATGGAGGCTCTGAGGTCAACATCATCTCCAAGGAGGTCCAATAAAAAAATTGAATCCATCACATTTTAATATTTGCATGGAAGGTCAAAGGTTGGTGATGTCAAATAGTATGCTCAAAAGTGTTTGCATAAAGATCAATTGTGCATTCTTCATAAGGAATACTCTATGTTTTTGGGAGGATATGGCTGACGGGGCCAAGGTGGTTATGGAAAAGAAAAATTCCTTGAATAAAAACAAGCCACAGTGACTAGAAGTGGATGAGGCATATGGATCAGATATAGAGGGTAATCTATTGTGCTCAGCATTGATGCAATGAAGGTAGTGATAAAAATTCCAATGTATGACAAAGAGCCAAAGATGGCCTTTCCAAATGGATTCTTTGAAGTCAATGTGGGCTCCCAAAAAGAATGAAAGTTGATACAAAAGCCCACCATATAGAATTCCTAGACCATGCCCAAAAGTCTTTCTAGGGTGCAAAACGTATTTACATGGGAATAGATAGTCTAGAGGTGGTACCATTGAATTGATCCAAAACCAAATCCCTCTAATTCTAGATGCAAATCCAATTTGGCAGCAAAGGTATTGAAGGGAAACCCAGTATGCCAAGAAGGTGAAGGCCAAAATAGATAAATAGCTAAGGTCAAGATTCATCTACAAGTTAAGTAGAAGTGATTAGTTGTTTTCAATCCGAACTATGCCAAAGAAGAATCGCTAGTTATTAGTTTGTGATCTACAAAAAGCACAATCAAACATCAATTCCCACTCCTTCATAGAGAACATTCTAGGCAAAGTGTTCAGGCACAAGGCATATTTATACATGGATGGATAAACTAGGTGCATGTGTTGGCACGTTGGCCCCCTCCTCTAGCATGTAATTGACAATGTTAACTATTGAAACATGGAGATTTAAGTGCCTCATAGAAGTGATATATGAATGTAGGCCCATATGCAAAGATTTAAAGTTTTGAAGTGATGAAGCCCCTCCTCAATATCCTCTAGCTCTTTTAGGGCTAGGTGTAGCCAAACACCTACAATAACTCACAAGGCAAGATACAAAGTTTGAATGGAATGCCAATCGAGTACAATCATTCTAGATCTTGAAGGTGATGATAGTAAAAGTGTGAATACTCTAAAATCAATATTTGAATACAATCTTTCATGTATCTGTGGATGCATCAAGGATGGCAATTAGGTCCATAGTCATACTCCATGAACATGGAATTCGCCATTTTTCATGCAGGCCAAATCTTCTCAATGGCAAAGATAAATTAATTGAAGATTAAAATGGAGGGCCTAGGAATGATATAAATTATCAAAAGTTTTGAAACTGTCTCTTGGTGCACCCATTCATCTGCTATGTGAACCACCACACATTGGTCTATCAAAGAAATAAAATAATCATGATGACAAGGTTGACCATACGGATGCTATTATTACAAGGATTAAATTTGAAGATCATTAAAAAGCTTGGTTCATCTTAATGTGGCATTGATTACTTGTTTTGCATTCAAGATAAGAAATCCAAAGAAGGGATAGATGATTGTCTCTTGATGTAAGACTATTCACTATGTCAATCTACAAGGACAACACAAAGAGAGTCATGCAATACCTCACCACATCCACATACTTTGAAGATGTATCCATATATAAGTGGTGAAGTAATGAAAGCAAGTCCTAGAAATACATGCCAATTGTTGGCCACCTATATCAACAAGGGAGGGATATGATCCTTTGATGGTGTGTCTTTCCATAGGAAAGAAATTATCATGGAAAAATCCCATCATATTGGGGCAAGAGGTCATTTTTTCATTGATGTGATAGTAAGAAAATTCTAAGTTCAAGACTATGGTAGGGCATCATTTATGCAGTTGTCACGAGGCACTACCAAAAGTGTGATGCATGCCCTAGAGCTACGTGCTAATGGGTAGGGAGGCCAAATTTGCAATAGATGCCAATGAAGCCTACCAATGTCCAAAAGTGGGGATTGGATTTCATCATCCTAATCAAACTCTCAACACATTCAAAGAATAGCAGGTACATAGTAGAAGCGTTTCTATATGCTAATATCTTTTGTAGATTAGACTAACCATTGAAACCATTTTGGCCCAAAAAGTTCACTTTATCAACTTGATGATTGAAATTATGATAAATTATTCTTGATCTATCACAAGAAATTGGTAGCATATTATCCAAAGGCAAATAGTCAAGTGGAAATCATGAATAAAGTTCTCAAATTTCTTCACAAAATTGTGAAAAAATATTGAAATGATTGCGACCACAAGCTCCACTGGAACTTTGGACCTACCGAATGGCATTTGAGGCAATGACAAACCATGCTATAATCTAGCTAGCATTCGGCCTAGAAGCAGTGGTACTAGTGAAATTTTATTTGTCAATTCTAAGGTTACTGCTCAGCAAGAAGAAGCCCTACAAAAACTATAAGAAAAATTGTCCAATATTGATGAATTGGCACACAAAGCATAATCTATAGGAGCTAAAATGCAATGGCATGGCCACCATATCAAGAAAATAGCATTCGAAGATAGCATGCTCATGCTACTATATAATGTTCCCACTATGAGCAAGGAACCAAAACTGCCTTTGCATAAGGGTTGGATAGTACCAAATCAGATGGTGCTTTGTAATGGGACCATCACCTTAGAAGGCCTAGAAGGGGATGAATTGCCAAAAAAAAATACAATCAAGGTGCTCTGGCCATAGGTACAATTCATTGTAGTAGCCACAATAAGCCACCAAATAGGGGGGGTTGGCTACATGGCCCAATGAAGAGATAAACCTTGCTCTAAACCTTGAGGGACTAGTAATACAAGGCAAATTCTTTGTACATATGTTTGTTACAATGAGGTTATTATTTTTTTCTCACTTTTGAGGCTACTTTCCTAGAATCTTCTTGGAATGGATTGTATATGTATCATGTAGCGTTGGAAAGAATAATATCTTGTTGCACCCTTTCATGTAGCATTATCATGCATTATTGTCATGTTGCATCGTTATGCACTAAGTAAGCATCCAACCCTTGTACTTACTAAAGGATTTTGGAGGTAGAACAAATTTTGGCCAAATGTATCAAATATTAGTTCCAAGCAAGTGGTATAGTAACTTATGTCTTGTTTCCCATGCTTTTGAGATTGGATCATCACCCTAGTGCTATTGGTAGAGTATCTTATGTCTTGTTTCCGCATAGTCCACAAAGACTTATGACATGTTTAGCGTGTAGCCATACACACTGTTCATGCAGTCATCTTTTGATCGACTAGTCTTTGATCCAAGTGGACTTTACTTTCTACACATTCCCTTCCTCTTCCCTTCGGCCTATCTTCTCGGTTTTATTCCCAAAGGCAAAGGATGACACACAACTTAAGAGGGGGAAATTATCCACGTTATGTACAGGATCGTAAGTTGTACTCATTGTACATGCTTCTGCTACGTAGTCACTGTGCTCACATACACACATATTACTCTAATTTCTTTTTAGTTTTATTTTCAATTTTGGATGATATCATATGCACCAAACGAAATGCACAAATAGGTCTTGTACATGCACTCTCTACTTACCCAGTGCGATTTAAGAAGGGGTGTTGAGGATGGTGTAAATTGCACCATACCTCTAGGGCATTAGGGGCAAACCCTCGAAGGGGTTCTTATGTATATCTTCATGTTCATGTTCAATACAACTAGTGTACAGGTAGCTATATCGTGTGCACTCATTCCACTATCATGGCCCTATGTTGCATGCTCATACCATTTGGCAATGCGAGAATGAGGAATCTTTTGAGAGAAGTATTGTGGTGCAAACTGGCCTTTGCTCCTTGAGGATAACATCTCTTGTTGCATGTCTTTTTGATGGGTTGAGAGGTAAGGAATCTCTTGTCATGGGCAAGAGAAGTATTGTGGTGCAAATTGGGTTTTGCTCGTTGAGGATAACACTTCTTGTTGCATAGTTTTTTGATGACTTGAGAGTTAAGTAAGCTTTTGTCATGGGCAAGAAGTTGGAAACTTAGCCGAGCTTTATTACCTAAGGTCTATAATGATATACATAGATAAATAAGTCTAGACTTAGAGTCATTTGACATGGGAGGGGAAAAGGAAAGGAAAGTGTAAATCTTGTTTTTACATAGCCTTTTTCCCTTTTCCCTTGCTTAGACGTTGATATCTTGAAACGTCCCCTATTTTAAGGAATCAAGGAATACATCATCTGGACTGTGAAGATTGCAATTTTGCCAAAGTTGGGAGTTGTGTGAGGATTGATCCTTACTATTCAATCCCTCAACTTTTTTCTCAAGATTATCAACCTACTGTTGAGGCACATTTCTCCTACAAGAAATGTGGCATGCATGTCTCAAATCCTATGCCATCCCCTTTCTTGCTTACTCACGAGTCACCTTACCTACATTTTACTCGTTGATCTTGCTGATGTGCAACATATTCTAGATCCTCACAATGTTGGTGTCTTCCGTGCTCTCCATTTCTAGGCTAGAAATGGCTCGTAATGATGAACCTTATCTGGACATAGTAAGAGTTGCTTGGTTGTAGGCACTCAACCTTCTAGGTCATTTTTGCTTCAAAAATTGTAGGAACCTTGCCGAGACCTTGCCATAAGGTTTCTTCCAAGTGAGGACAGATGTGGATCCGCTATGGGAGCCGTTTGAGCATGATATGGGTCTGTAGATAGAAGCCATTTGAGCTAGATGTGGGTTCATACATCTCATATGTGTGCCCATCTCTCCTAAAACAGGCCCCGCTTTCTTTTTTCATTGGATAATCTGGACTCCATTGGAGATGTTGACCCTCCTTCTCAAAGGGGCATTGAGTGATATGGCGAAATCCCATTCGAGCTTGTAAAATGTCCAGCAGAGTCTATCTGGCACTTCCCCCTCTGCCCAAGTAGGCTGAACCAATTACATTCGTAGGTGGGCTACAACGGCCAAGAGCCCTCTAATGGGCCTATTTTTGAACATGTGAGTGATATGGCTAAATCCCATTCAAGCTGGTCCATGTCGGAGGGAGTCTAGCCCCCTTATCCCACAACCGCTACAATGGCACTCCATATAAGACCTTTTATGTAGTAAGATAATCAAAAGACCCTCCTCCGAGATAGGCTGGCGGGCTACAATGGCCAATAGCCTTCTAACGGACCTATTTCTAAATGTCATGTTCACCGATTCTGAACATCACAGAGTAGTGGCAATTCTTGAGAAAGGAGGGTTTGGCTGCCACGTGTCTCAACCTAGCCTTAGGCATGGAAGCCAGCATTGTTGGAGGGAAAGTGCCTTGGGAGTACTTTCTCGGGAGGGAAGCCCGAGGAAAGTGGTGAGCAGTTGGCAGGCCGCGAGCTACATTTCTCGATAGCTTTCCAATTAGGAAAGTGCAAGCAAGGCACTTTTAAATCATCGAGGTCCATTGGGAGGGGGTAAATCGGGGTAAAACATCATTTTACTCATAAATTTTAACAAGGTGCAATGCAATAGATGGTGATTCGCAAATGCCGGTAGTTAATGTGCAGAGGTGGGCAGTGGTGCGAATGTCTGGTGTCCATAGACGCTGAGACATGCAGAGGCCAGGATGCACGGATGAGGCATGGTCGGAGGTATGAGCAAAGGGACAAAGCGAGCAGATTGTAGATGGAGATGATGTGGCATGAGCTTTAGAGTCCACATTGGTAGAGACTGTGTGGTCAGACCACATGGTGTCACATGGCATGGCATGTTGGGTCTGACATGTGAATTTGTGCCACATGGTGAAAGGTAATTTTGTCCCACATCATGTTCCGCACTTGGAATAGCTAATGTGGAGGTTGCTCGTTGAGTTTTAAATTGATGTTACCATGCGCGGGTGGACATTAACCTTCAATTTGATCTAGAAGGATAGTTGATCGGACAGTGGAGATGCATCCTCCACTGACTGAAGACCCTTGATGCAAGAGAGTAACAATAAATAAGGCGAGGGAAAGAGTTCTCCATGAGATGTGTGGTGGGTATAAGAGGGCCTCCCTGCATCTCACTAAGGATGGGGAGGTTGCCCATTCAGCATTTTCTCATTTAAAGGGAAGCACGTCTGTGCGAATCTGGATTATGCACCTCCTGTAACTTGCTTTATAGGTCCCCAGCACTTGGGAATGAAGGCCCATCTCGACAGTTTTAGAAAATGATGCTCCATTTTACCAGTTCAACCAGTCCACCGGTGGAATGCTGAGCTGGAATCTAGAAAATCCAAGTAGCCAGGGCAGCAGTCTCTGCCAGGAAAGTGGCATCACTGAGCATTTTAGCAACATGGGGCTGCAAAAAGATCATGCTAGTAGGGCTCCCCAAGCACCACTAGTCGATGCAGGGAGGCACCTCACACGACAAAGCCGACTCTCAAAACAAAACAAAAGTAACAATACTGCATAGTGCAATGCACTTCTAGGCATGAAGGAGGTATTTGATAGACTGGATTAGTAGGATGCATTGGACTTTCATAAACAAGTGCCAAAAAATTGCATAGAAAGATGTGGAGCTCCGACGCGTTCATGGGTCTCGGCATAGCCTTTTGCGCCGCCAAGTGCACCCATGATCCAAATCTCCTTTACCATCCTCAAAAAGGTGCCTTTCCTTTCTCTGGCACCCATCACATGGATTTGCCTTCATGGAAGTTTTACATAAGAGAGTATGCTCAGCAGGGCCAATGCCAAGCTGGGCTTGAAGTTTTGCTTCTACAAGGAATGATCCCAAACAAAGCAACATATGTCTGCATTTTGTTTGCCTACAACTATCACACAGAACTACCTGAAGGTAAGCAAATGCACACTCGCATCATAGACAGGGCCCTAGATTTTGATGTTGTGGATGGAACTACCCTTGTCCATATGTACAGAAGATGTGGCTCTATTGTGGAAGCACGGAGGGCATTCGATAATTTACCTGAGCGAAACATAATTTCATGGACCGTGATGATTGCAACATATGCTCAGCAAAGCAGAATTAGGGAAACCTTTCAACTCTTTAGTCAAATGTGGTAGGAGGGAATAATTCCCAACAAGGTCACCTTTGTAAGCCTTCTTACTACGTGTGCCAGAGATGTAGCCCTATTTGAAGGCAAGCAAATACATGCCTGCATCTTGCATAGTGGACTGGATGTAGACATTGTGGTCAGTATAGCTCTTGTCAACATGTATGGCAAATCTGGTAGCCAAAGGATGCTAGGAGGGTCTTTGATAAAATGTCTGTGTGGAATGTGGTCTCTTGGACTACCATCATTGCAGTCTATGCCGAGCATGGCCAGGGCAAAAATGCCCTATACCTCTCTAAACAGATGATTCAGGAGGGGGTCACACCTACTAAGGTTACCTTGATCACGATTCTTACTGCATCTGCGAACCAGGCCTCCCTAGCTGAAGGCAAACGGATGCATGTCAGAGAGGTGACATCGTTGTGGATGATGCTTGGAACTTATTTGACAAAATGCCTTACAAGAGTGTGGTTTGTTGGAATGCCTTAATTTTGTCCTATATAGGTCAAGGAAAATGTCAAGAAGTCCTCTAGCTCTTCAACCAAATGCAGTGTGAAGGAATCATGCCAACTAGTGCAACGTTTATGAGCCTCCTGGGTGCATGTGCAAGCCATGCAGCTCTAGTTGAGGGTGAGCAGATGCATGCCCACATCCTCGGTGGCAAGGTTGAATTAGATGGTGGTGTTGAGAATGCTCTAGTCAGCATGTATGGCAAATGTAGAAGTCTGAAGGGTGCTATGAGGGTATTCGATGGTATGTTAGAGTAGAATGTAGTCTCATGGAATGCTATGATTGCAGTATATGCAGAACACAAGCAAGATAAAAAAGCCCTGCAACTGTTTGACAGAATGCAGCATGAAGAAATTGTGCCAGACAAGGCCACCTTTATCAGCATTCTTGATGCTTGTACTAGCTGGGCAGCCCTAGTAGATGCAGGCCAACACATTAATGCCTGCATAGTCAATAGAGGACTTGAGCCTGGGGAGCACTGAAAGCTGAGAGTTCGTAGATGTTGTTGCACCGTGTACCTTTACCAATGACCTTCCCTTGAAGATCCAAAATCTATGCACCATTCTTATCGAAGTGAACTTTGAGGTCCCGATCCGTGATCGTAGAAATGGACAACAAGTTCCTCTTGATATCTTGCACATAAAGAACATCGAACAACTGTTTTACAACTCCATCTGACTTGAGAGCAATCATACCTTTTCCTTTTGCTGGACATTTTGCATCATTGCCGACTGCTACTAGGATGTCATTCCCTAATGGATGTAGAGAGGTAATCAATCCTTCCAATTGGTCATGTGGCGCGATGCACCTTTGTCAATAATCCAAGGTTCATCTGCAGGTACATGAACTGCCTCCGTGCAAATCTCCTCAATTGCTACGAATAGCTCTACTAGTACTGCCTACGTGCTATTGCTGGACTCTTTCTTTACTCCATTCTTCTCATCTGCAATCTTCTTCTGGCACTCATTGTACTTGTGCCCTGCCTTATGTTGGGATATCTCAAGGTGTATGCCTCAGGCACACCTTATGTTTCTATGTGTGAGTGCTAGAGGCATAGTTAGGTGCCCATAAGCATAGTTAGGTGGTGAAGAGCCACATAGGATGATTGAAAGAATCTAGGAGTAGATTGAGGAGATGATTGTGGAGCTCTGAGGTCATCAGTGATGTCACTGAGCTTGTATGAGGTGCCTACTTAAGGACCTCAATCTTCTTCATTCCATAAGCAAGTATTCTGATTTTGTGTCCACTCTACTATTTCCTTTCAGTATTCCAACATGGTATCAGAGCCCTTTGATCCTCCTTGAACCCATTTCTGCCACATCATCATCTTCTTCCTTCTTCTTCTTCACCATCTCTCCCTCTTCTTCCAAAAATTTGCTTGAGCTTGTTCTCCTCTGGTTCTCACCCATTTCCCACGCCCTTCTAGCTGGAGATCCATCTTGTTGGGGCAAATTTCGAGCTGCAAGGAATTGAAGAATTTCAAACTCTGCTGGTCGCCATTGTACGAATTTTGTCGATTCTTCTTGCTGCGTTTTCTCTGCGCCTGCTCCTTCTTTCTCTAATTCCTTTCAGGGCAAGCTTCTCCATACCTTGGGCTACCTTGTGCTGAAATCTGAGCAGTAATGGCTGCATATTGAAGGAGAAAACAGAGAAAAACCAGTCGACTTTGTTGAAGAAGGAGAAGGCGACCTGACGCGTTTTTTCGCCTCTTCTTCCCAGAGGTTCTACTGTGGTATACCAGCTTTCTTTTGCCTTAGAAAGCCCCCTTTCTTTTGCTTTGAAGAGTGAGCTATAAGCCCTCCAAGTTCAGCTCTCTAGTTTTGACAGTTTTGACAAGCTTTTGAAAATGATGCTACATAAAATGCTACTCTAGCATTTCTGGTCTTTTGAAGTTTTCAATAACTTCAGTACAAGTGTTGCTTCAGTTTTGCTTTGACTTGCTAGACCTGGTTTTGATTGGAAAGTGTTTATTTCACCCACTTCTATGAAGCATGTAAAAAGAAGCATCATTGTTTGAAATCTAGTCACTACTATTTGCTACATCAAGTGCTCATATTTTGGAAGTCTTTCAGTTATTTTTGCCTTGTAAGAGAGATAGACACTGCCCAATATCTGGGTTAGACCCTCTCATGGCTACCATATTTAATCTTGAGAAGTTCAATGGAAAGGGCTTCCATACATGGCAAATGAAGGTGAAATTTGCATTGATGAGGGAGAACTTATGGGGACTTGTCAAACCAACTCCTACCGCTTCTTCTACGGCCTCCAATGTTGGACAATCCTCAACTCTGACACGACCGGCAAGGGATCCAGCAAGAGAAGAAAAAGCATATGGTATAATTGCTCTTGCTCTAGGTGATGATTATATACACCATATCTCGGACTTAGAGTCTCCTTCGGAAGCTTGGCAGAAGCTAGACATGATTTTTGGTGCAAGCTCTCACATCTCTAAACTATCACTTAAAATCTCTTTCTTTGAATTAAAGATGGCAAGTGATACTACTTTAGCTGCTTATGTCAACTATATGTGGAGTCTTATGACTCAATTAGCTTCTATCAACTCTCCTATCACTCCTGATGATGCTATGGTAGTATTACTTAAGAGTATGCCTGAAGGATTTGATCACATTGTTAGCACTTTGAAGAATCTTCCCAATCCTAACCTTGAAGGCATTATCTCTGCTCTCCAAGAAGAAGAAAGGCATATGGAGCTCAGGAAAGGCAATGACACTGCTTATGCTGTAAAAGTCAAGAAGGGCAAGTATACTCCTTGCAATCACTGTGGAAAGACAAATCACCTTTCAAAGGACTGCTTCAAAGTTAATCCATACAAGCACTGTGGCAAGAACAACCATAATGAGAAGTTTTGCAGAGCCAAAGCAAAGACAGAAAATGCAAATCTACTTACAGTTAATGAGCCTCCACAAGATGAGGCATCCTTTGAAGATTATGCATTTTAAACACATCTCTATGTATGCTCCAGATCTCTCCTTTTATGTCAAGGTACTCAGCCTGGATAGTCCTCCAAAATGAATGAAAATAAACTATTGTGTTTTGTGTGTCATGGTACCTCCTACAGACATTGTGTGCATGTACATGCAGGGGAGATAACCATTGGAAGGTCTTTTTGTATCCCTTTTGTTTACCTTACACCCAAGGGAACCCTTGCTAGCATGAGAACCTAGCCATAGATTTATCCTTGACCACCATGAGATGGCATGAGAAACTATGAGACTAGATGTATCCTTGACATAGCCTGAGGCATTTCCTTGAGGGGGGGTTTGTTGGGATATCTCAAGGTGTATGCCTCAGGCACACCTTATGTTTCTATGTGTGAGTGCTAGAGGCATAGTTAGGTGCCCATAAGCACAGTTAGGTGGTGAAGAGCCACATAGGATGATTGAGAGAATCTAGGAGCAGATTGAGGAGATGATTGTGGAGCTCTGAGGTCATCAGTGATGTCAGTGAGCTTGTATGAGGTGCCTACTTAAGGACCTCACTCTTCTTCATTCCATAAGCAAGTATTCTGATTTTGTGTCCACTCTACTCTTTCCTTTCAGTATTCCAACACCTTATTGCAATAAAAGCACTTGATCTTCTTCTTTCTCTTTTTATCATTAGAAGAAGATGGGTTACCAAAGTCCTTACCCTTACCTTTCTTTGATCTAGCCGAGAAAGCTGAATCTTCTCCAGTCCTCGTCTTTTAATGCATTTCCTCCTCCAAAAGCATCGCTCTGAAATCCTCAAATTTGAGGGGCGGATTTCTATTTTGCATATTTTCGTAGTCATCTGATCGTGCATATTCTTTATCCTGGTATGAACTTCTCTACCGTTTCAGACTCAGATAGTTTCTCATTCGCAAGTTGAGTCTCCAGATTCTGAATCTGCATCTGATTCATGGTCTTGTACTGATTTTTCAAGACCGTCCATGCCTCCTCCATTGTGGTGACATGTTGAATTAATGCCATGACAGAATCACTTACACTATAGACAATAGAACATAGCGCATCTGCATTTCTTCTTGTCCATGTGAGAATCTAATCCGCAGTTAGTACTATTTGTTGTCCTGCATTGGCTGGATTCTCGATCTCACAAGATAGAGTTGGCACACTGCCAACTAGGTGCTACATGCACATTGAGGGTAGATGAAGCATTTCCCAGGGTAGCCCACTCTCAGGTTGCGGGGCTCATTTGGGGTCCCAAATGATCCCGAATGGCTCTAGGCCGATAACCATAGGCTAGTTGCTCTATTTTGCGCATCGGTTCTATCGTGTGGTCAGTGGCCTATCTGACCCCTAGTCGACCATTTTGGGCAGACTAGGTCGGTCACCCAATTGGGTCCAACCGACTACGACTAGTGGCTATATAAGAGCAAGCCTGTGAAGCCCATTTCATCACTGGCTATAGCAACCCTGATTCCTTAGCATCTAGCCTCCGTCCTCTACTATTTCCAACTTGCCATTGAAGCTTCTTTCACAGGAGCGCACGGTTGGGAGGCAGTGCCATCTATTGTATCAGTTCTACAGTAATCAAATTTTTGATTCTCCATACTATCTATTTTCTCTCTTGCATACGAGATCCTGTTATCTGTTGAGCATAGACGTTGTATTATTTTCTTACAGCATGATCTCCCATGCATACTTATACTGCTATGCATAGATTGGGTATTACAAATTCAAGTGGAACCACAGCTTTGGTTCTACTACCTTGGTGAGGACAATGCATAATATTTTGTTGGTGGATTTCGCTTGTCCATTCCCTTGGGGGTAGTAAGGTGTGCTCTTTCTATGGATTACCATAAAGCTAGACAAGAGTTCTTGGATGAGCTCATGACAAAATGTGTGCCTCTATCTGACACAATTTCAATGGGACATCCAAATCGCGTGATCACATTCTCGTACAAGAACCTTGCTTTGCTTCTAGGATCTACCTTTTTGACTTTTTTAGCTTCAACCCATTTGGTAAAAGTAATAAGTGGCCACAATGATGTAGCGTGTCTATGTTCCCTTTGCTGCTACTAGATGAATGGGACCTATAAAATCAATCCCCCAATTTTCAAAGGATTTTTGTGCAACAACATTTGTTACGGTATTGAAGTCTTTGTGTTGTGGTTTAGTAGTTTGTTGGATTACATCACAACTTTTGAGATATTCATAGGAATTTGTCCAAAGTGTTGGCCACCAGAATCTTACAAGAAGGACTTTTCTTACTGTTTATTGCCCTTGGAAATGTCCACTCACAATGCCTTCATGGGATTCACTAAGGATTGGCATGATCTCACATGGCATTACACATCACCTTAAAACTTGGTCCTTTCCCATCTTGTATAGTTGCCCTGCAATGAGTTGATAGGGTTTTAGAATTGGTTTTTTGGCATCCACTACTTTCATTTTAGGAGGTGATCTTCTACCATTAAGTACCCAATGATGTCTAGTTAGGCACAATGTCTATTTGAAATAATGCGACGTCTGGTAGGTCATCTTCTATTCCTTCCGGCTCTTCTCTTGTCCTTAATCATGACATGTGATCAGCAATGAAATGTTGAGCTCATTTTCTCACTAGTATTTTAAAATTAAATTCTTGTAGCAGTAGAAGCCATTGAGTGATCTAGCCTATGGTACATGGCCAATTCATAGGATATAATAAGGCTTGATGATCTATGCAAAAGAAAAAGTCAGTAGATAGCCAATGGATAGTGTCAAAATTTTTTCATGCTGTAGATCATTGCCAAGGCTTCTCTTTCAGTTGTGGTGTAATTCACCGCTGCATCATTTAGCTGTCTGCTTGCAAAGTATACTGGGTAGTCTTTGTTGTTTTTGCCAGGTTGACATAACACACTCCCTACTACATAATTGGAACCATCAGTATGTACATGAAATTCTATGTCCCAATTTGGTGCCATTAAAATAGGGGCTACGATTAATCTCCACTTGAGGGTTTCAAATGCTTGTTTGCATTCATCTATCTAGATGAAGTTGACTAGGAGCTTATATAGGGGTCTTGCAATCATGGGATACCTCAGTATGAACCTTCTATAGTAACCGGCATGGCCCATGAAGACTTGGACTCCCTTGGCATTTAGTGGGGGGGGAAGTTGCATGATGATCTTTATTTTCTCCATGTCAGTTGTAATTCCATGTCAAGAGACTATGTGTCCCAAGACTACTCCATGTGTGACCAAGAATAGGAATTTTTGAGGATTCAAAGAGATTCCATAATCCCTACATTATTTTAGTACCTCTTCAAGGCATTTTAAGTGATCCTATTTTCTTGAGTGTATGCACAAGTAGTCGAGGAAGACTTGTAGTAACTTGTTGAGAAATTGCCTGAAGGAAGTGTACATAACCCTTTGAAAAATGGATGGGGCATTGCATAAGACAAATGGCATTACTTTGTATGCAAAAATGCCCCATTTTGTGCAAACGATCTCTTTTCCTGGTCTTAAGGTGCAATTCATACGGTTGTACCTACTGAACCCATCCAAGAAGCTATACACTTCAGACCCTCCTACCCTTTCTAAAACTATTTCAGTCAATGGTAGGGGATAGTGATCTCTGATTTTTGTTGCATTGATGTTCTTAATATTCACACATATTCTGAGCTTCTTTTTTCTCCTAGGGATAATCACAATTGGTGACACCGAATCGGTATGCTTGATCTCATAAATGAAACCAACATCCAGTAATTTTTCTAGTTCTTCATAGACATGGGTACCATACTTGGGATTTTTCCTATAGGGTCCGCATACCTTTGGTTTGGATCCTTCCCTTATTGGTATGGTATGTACTGCAACTTCTAGGGAAATACCTTTTATTTCTTTGTAGGACCAAGTCTACATGCAACTCCTACATGCAAGTTCTACATGCGAGTTTAACATGCAACTCCTACATGCAAGTTCTATATGTAGAGAGAGAATGTCTTACAAATCCTACATGCAGAGAGAGAAGCTCTCCAACTTCTATAAATACCCGATAATGGAATGAAGCCCACACTCTTTGGGGCATTGTGTTGAGTTCTACTTTGGTATTCCAAGCAATTGTCTCAACTGTCCATGCTTCCTTGCACTCCACGTCCAAAAGCATGTCCTAACCTTGCAACTCCTCCTCCCCTCTCCTCCAACCTTGCAACCCATCCTCTCCCTCTCCTCCTCCCTCCTCCTCCTCCCTTCTCCTCCTCCTCCTCCTCCTCCCTCCTCCTCCCTTCTCCTCCTCCCTCCTCCTCCTCCTCATCCTTCCTCCTCTCTCTTCTTTCCCCCATGCTCTTACACCTTCTTCCTCTCCCACCTCTATGCTCCCCCTAAACCCTTAGTTTCTCAACCCTTAACCTCCATGATCTACAAGGGAGACAAGTTCTCGACCATGTACTCTACCCTAAACCTTGGATCCTCCTTCTAACCTTGGAAACTTTTCTAAACTTTGGAACCTCTTTCTAAACCCTAGAACCTCTCTCTAAACCTTAGAACCTCCTTTCAACCCTTATTCTAAACTTTGGAACCTCTTTCTAAATCCTGGAACCTCTCTCTAACCCTTAAACTCCTTTTAAACCCTTCAACCCCCAATGAAGGTGAAAGTCTTCATTACCTCAACCATGATGATGCACGTTTCTTTCACACATGCATGCACTATGTTTGCTTACCACCCTTAAGCCTACGTCTCTCACCGAAATATGACTCGAGGTCCTAAGCTACACGTATACTACAAACGACAACCCTGATATATCTATAGGTGACAAAAAGCCTCGGAACCCTGCATATTTAGAAAACCCTGCTCTTCCTATGGAAGCTGTGGGAAAGAGCCAACAGCGATACATGCACCTTCAAGCCCTTTAGGATCCCATTCAAAATTTGGGGACTCATGTGCTTTTGTGGGCTTAGTCAAATACAATTCTACCACTCTGGTCTGCATTCTTTCAAATTGGTTGAAGTGCTCTATCTTGGCCTTTTGGCATTGCACACACTCCTTCTTTTTCCAGGACCGCCGATTGCTATTGGCTAATACTAGAGGGTCTATCTTGGGGTATTCTATGGCCATGAGTGCTTATAGGATTGCCAAGTCAATGTCGAATACTTGGCCTTCCAAGGTGGCATTATCAGCTTCAATTTGTAGATCCCAATCAAAGTCTGCACCATAACCTTCTATTATGGCCTCCTCAGGGTCACTATCCCACTCAACACTTGCCATGAAGATTGGCATTTACTCAACTTTTGATTTGTCATCCCAGATTGGTGCTTCTAGTCGGATCATTTGGGCATCCACATCGGGCAACATTGGATGTGTTGTTTTACAATTATCTATTGTAGCCAATGCCTATATCAAATTTTTGATGTCACTTTGTGTATCCCCTTCTATGGGTCTTAGTACATTGGTAGGTATAGGGGATGCATGACTAGTGGCTATAGTGGAAGAAGTGTCTTCAACATTTCTAGGAATAGTGGGTTTGATTTCCCCTATTTCCAAATTTACCTTGATAGTGGTTTCTCTATTTTGGATTATGATTCTATCAGTGCCCCAATCATGGAGTATCGATGCTCCCTGAAGCCATGGTCTTCCCAACAATATCTGGTATGATGTGGCTCCCTTGGGAAGATAGTAAACTGGAGAGTGAACCTGCTGACTCTGTCAATTTTTATTGACACATTGTCAACGATACCCAATGGCTTCATTTTAGTGTGGCTAGCTAGGTGGATGTTAAATGTGACCTTCTGCGTCGGAGGTAGGCCCCATTCTTCATATAGTTCTCTTGCTAAAATGTTTACTCCGGCTCCGACTGCTTGGAAGTTGTTGGGATCAAGCATTGTGTCAATGTTGGGTGATGATGGTGCTCTGACCTCTACTGCCATCCTGTCTATCTCAAATTTTTCTTACTCCTGTTGTACCCATTGCTTCAAGGCTTGGTAGCAAGCATTCTCAGTTTCAGCATTGGGGTATTCTTCCTTGGCTTCTTTTGTGGCATGGTCTCACTGAGTTGTGGGATTGGCATGGCTTGTTTTGCTAGAGGGCTCTTTGCCTTTTTAGCAAAAAGGAGTTTTTTGCATGCTACTTCTTTCTACTATCTTGTTATGATCAAGACTGGCTCTGCCACACTTTGTGTTGCCACAAGATGAGATCTAAGTCTAGCTCTACATGAAATACCACTTGAGGTTCTGAAAATTTCATGCACAAAGGATGCTTTTATTCTAAACTTTTATTTTTGGATAATAAAATTTATCCAACTCTAAATTGAAAGAAAAATAAATCTTACCTAACTTCCTCAATGATGCGCTTGCGCCCTCCTCACTTCCAAGTTTTAATTCTCTAATATTACAAAATTTTATCTTCTCAATTTGTCACCCAATAGAGTGGCTTTAACTTTGGCCTTCCTTAATTTCTCTTGAGCCTTTGTGTATTCTTCCTTTCCTTCAATAATTCCTCTTTCAATTTATATCTCTCTACTTGTTCATAGAGGCACTTGCACATGGCAGCAACAAAAGATTTTGTTATATATTCATACAAACCATTGCGGGCTTCACCCAAGAACTTGAGCAATGTTGTTGGATTAAAAAATGCAGAAGTAGAATTTCATGTGGCCCCTTTGGTCATCTATCAGCATCAACTCCCTTGATGCAAGGCACGAGCTAGTAGCACGCGCGGTGGGGCACCAGGGTGTGAGACAAACCTCCGTTGTCCATGGGTGATTGAGCATTCAATCTTGAGGATGTTACACTGCAAGTTGGTGACATGTCCCCTCACCACCATGTCTCGTTTGACCACAACACGGGGTACTTAGTTGGTCATCACACTCGAGTGAGCAGTATATGCATAAAGAGCGGCGAAGTTGTCATGTGCATGTGTGCATGTGTGGTGTCATGTGCGAGCGTGCTCGAGTGCATGTGCATGAGCGCAAAAGATGTCAATGTCAACAAGCAGGTGCGATGACATGCCACATGTAATCAGATCCTATCAAGGAGTGTGTTGAGGAGAGAAGGTGATGGTGATGTGTATGATGATGGGAAAGAGAGAGGATATGTGAGGCATGGGAATGGGGTTCATTACGTGGATGTTTTGTGAGGACAAAGATGAGGGGAAAGTTGAGGATAACAATGATGATGATGCTTATGATTATGAGAAGGGCATTGAAAAGGAGATGGTTCTTACAAGTGTGTGTGTGGTGTGCAAGACAACATATGCACGGGTTTCTTCAACCTCCTTTTTTCTTCATCTCCATAGCTTCTTCTTCTTCTCTATCTTCTTCTCCTTCTCACATTATCTCTTGTTGTTCACTTTATAGTATAGACCCCTATTTTACAATAAGTGTTCCTACACCACACCCGTCACATTACAAGTTACAGGTAGTAGGTAGTGTTATCTTAACACTCCCAATCTGCATCTATGTAACCATAAAGACAGTTATGTAACCATCTATGTAGCCCATCTATGTAACCATAAAGACACAACTCCACATTCCTCTCATACGACATCCCATAATTGATAGTGGCCTTCGCATACTACATCATCCTCGCAACTGCATCAAGATGGCTCTTACAAGGCCTTGCATGAACTAATTTACTACTCCCACTGAGTAGCTCAAGTCCCCAACCATGTAATTGTCAAGTAAACAAGGCTCCCAACCATCTGTCGATACATAGTAGTGGTGTGTCTACGGGCTAAAATCCTATCATTCCATACTTCTCTGGCATATCCCAAGGATATTGTCTTTGAGCCATCCATATTCTTCACGAAGTATTTATTACCTCGATACCAAGAAAATACCATAACTCTCCCTAATCTTTCATGTCAAACTCTTTTTCAAGGCTGAAATTTCCTTCGCATGACTTCTTGTAACGATCAAGTCATCCCCATAAATCACAACTACAACCATTTTGTCATTCACTTGCTTCATATAGAGTGAATGATCTACATTTGATTGTCTAAACTACATGTTTTTCAAGGATTGATTGATCTTCTCACATCAAGCTCTAGGTGCCTTCTTGAACCCGTACAATGCTTTTTTTAGTCTAGACACAAAATCAGGATGCTTTGGGTGAAGGTTGTATCATGTATACTTCTTCTTGCAAGTCTATATTCAAAAATGTATTTTTCACATCCATCTACCATAGTCTTCATCCATACATGCTTGCCAATGCAATCACCATTCACACAGTTGTCATCTTGGTAATGAGACTAAATGTTTCATCATAATCTAAGCCATGTGTTTGCGCATATCCCTTGGTAACCAACCTTACCTTATAGTGCTCTACACTCCCATTGGATTTACATTTTACCTTATAAAGCCATTTACATCCAATAGCTTTCTTTCCAATAGGTAAACGCACTAAGTCCCATGTCTTGTTCTTCACCAACTCATCCATTTTCTCATCCATTGCTTCTTCCCACTCAAGGATTACCAAAGTTCGAGCAACTGCGTTTGAGCGAGGTGAAGGTTCGAGCGAACATGGCTATTGATTTCCACATTTCAATGCAAATATTTATGTTGCAAAAGTGTCATTTGACTTTGAATAAAATATGTTCTTACATAGAAATAAAACGGCACCCTTATAATTTGGAAAATGAAAAAATTATTTCTTAGCATTCAAAAAAAAAGAAAGGTAGCAATGTCCTCAATAGAGCAATTCAATCCATGATATATTCAATACTTTCTTTAAAGATGGGAAACAGGAAACCTTTAAGCATCTGATTTAAGCATCTAACTAATACTACAAGCATAAATTTCTAACAAGTCTAACAGCATCGGCCACATAACATTAATTAAGTAGCATTATCCAAAATAGCTTGAGCATACAATATGCTTCCATAAGTTCCCAAAGATAATCCAAAGCTTCCCCAAATACATTCCGAAGCCACTTCAGAGCTTAATATACTTGTATATTGTTGACTCTGTGCCAACATGAACTTATGAAGAAAGAGAAGGTGATACAACTTTATGTTACGACTTTGTGTAACAACTTTGTGTTACGAGTTTGTCTACATGAAGAGAGAGAATGTGTTACGACTTTGTGATACAACTTTGTGACAACTTTGTGTTACGACTTTGTGTTACAACTTTGTGTAACAACTTTGTGTAACATCTTCTACATGAAGAGAGAGAATGTGTTACGACTTTGCGACACAACTTTGTGTTACAACTTTGTGATACGACTTTGTGTTACAACTTTGTGATACGACTTTGTGTTACATGCAGAGAGAGAAGCTCTCCAACTTGTATAAATACCCCATAATGGAATGAAGCCCACACTCTTGGGGCATTGTGTTGAGTCTACATTGGTATTCCAAGCATTTGTCTCAAGTGTCCATGCTTCCTTGCACTGCACGTCCAAAAGCATGTCCTAACCTTGCAACCCTTCTCCCCTCTCCTCCAACCCTGCTACCCATCCTCTCCCTCTCCTCCTCCCTTCTCCCTCCTCCTCCTCCTCCTCCTCCTCCCTCCTCCTCCCTCCTCCTCCTCCTCCTCTCTCCTCCCTCTCCCTCCTCCTCTTCCCTCCTCCTCCTTCCTCCTCTCCCTCTTACTTCACCCATGCTCTTACACCTTCTTCCTCTCCCACTCCTATACTTTCCTAAACCCTTAAACTCAATGATCTACGAGGGAGACGAGTTCTCCACCATGTACTCTACTCTGAACCTTGGATCCTCCTCCTAACCCTGAACTCCTTCTAAACCTTGGAACCTCTTTCTAAACCCTGGAACCTCCTTCTGAACCCTTAAACTCCTCCTAAACCCTACAACCCCCAATGAAGGCGAAAGCCTTCATTACCCCAACAACAATGGTTTACGTGCCTTTTACACATGCTTGCATTATGTTTACTCACCACACTTAAGGCTACGTCTCTCACCGGAACATGACTCGAGGTCCTAAGCTACATATATACTACAACGACAATTCCAATATATCTGTAGGTGACAAAAAGCCTCGGAACCCTGCAACATAGAATACCCAGCTCTTCCTACGAAAGCGGTAGGAAAGAGCCAACATATATGTCCCAAATTGACACAATAGATATGCCAATTGTACAAAATGGTTTTTCAAAGATAAACCCAATCTCAAAAATCAACCAAGCATGTGGCAAACAGTTGCTTGGTTTCCTTAACAAATACAAAGGTAAGCTTATGCAAAATAGTCCCAAAGTTCAACCAAGTGGATGTGACACACTTGGCTGGTTTCTGCAAGAACTAAGAGCTTGAAACAATTCAACTTTTGTAAGAGCTGCCTGGTGCATAAACTGATGCACTTTATCACTCAATTGCAAAACACCAATGAAGACAAAGTACATGTGTTTGCATGGAATATACATCCCTTTCTTTGCATCTCGTTGAATGAAGTCCTTGCAAGAACACCGTGGAAACTTTGATATTGTCACAGTGTAAGTAAGGCCCTTTGCAATAGAACTTTATATTCGCACATGGAACAGATGCATTTCATTAGGACAGATAATTTTCTCTTGCACCACTTCTGCAATCAAACATTGAGCTTTTTGAATCCTGTCTTGAAACTCCTTACTTAGCTTGGATCTCCATCTCACTATCCTGTTATCCCTTCTACTGGCCCGATCGTGACTCAATGGTGTTGTAGTCCTCTGTAAGCTAGGTCCTTGCACATGAAAACTCTCATCCTCCTCAAGCACAAAACCTGCCTCCTTCAATTGATCCTTTTCATGTTGCTTTATGGAAGTCCCGACGGTCACCTTCCACACCCTTGGGGAGTGGCTAGGCACACCAAGTATAGACTGATCAACACACCACATATGGGCAACAGAGGTATTGCAAAACCACACAAATTGTTCTTTGATACCATTAGGATGTTGTCTTCTCCCCTTGAAGCAAGGTGCAGGTACACCCTCAGTTGCACTTCGACCCAATGTATTTATGAGTGCTCCACAATGAGACTTAGATTCAGAAATGAATCCAAAGCATGTCACCACACTTCTTGGCTCTGTTCTTCTGATAGCCCAATTTGTCTCATGCACAACACTCTCCTTGCAGCTAATCTCATCTCCATTTACAATTCTAGTGGGAGGTCTCCTCCCTCCCATTGGTTGCTTAGTAGAGACATAAATATACTCTGGACTATGACTGTCATGTTCCTTAATTGTAGTTGGACTAGCAGAACCTCTTCTCCTTCTAATTTGAGTTTGCTCCATTGTGGGCCTTTTCATTTCAGGTGTGTGAAGGCTAGCCTCTTCCATAACACCATGGGCAACATCAACAAGTCTCTTTGTTGACACATTGCCAGAATCCCAAATCAAAATCCTCTCCCTCAGCTTCTCTAATGCAGGTCCTGTTCCCAAGTGTTTGCCTTCCATGTAAGCTTTGTAGTGTGCACTTTGAAGCACAGACATTGCCAAATCTATTGCGGTGGTCTCATATAAGCTTATGTATTTAGCATACCCATGAGTAGCTCTCATGCTAGAGTGCTTGGTCTCAGCTAAATTCACAGAGGGCACAAATCCAGTGTCCTTATGTTGTTGCATGAATGAACCTCCCCACTGGGAAACCCGCACATCCCACCATGCCAACCATGTCTCAAGGGCAGACAACTCATCCTCCTTAACATGAGTAGGTGTCCAAAATTCCTTTATTGCCTCCTTACAAATTCTTGCACTACTATCTGATGTTGCTCTTCTCTAATTCCTACACAGATGCTTATGCTCTTCCTGAAATGGATCCCTGATGCATCTTCTAGTATGCTCTACCATGCTCATCTCCTAGTGAAAACCACATGTTCTCTCTTTACCTTCCATGACATTGTCCGGTCCACCATTATATACTGTTCTAACTCCAAGTCAATTCGCTCCCGCACCATCTGCCATGAACCCTCTGAATTCAGGCAAAGGGAATCCATTCTTCAACATTTGCTCATTCATCAGTTGCCAGAACTTTACTTGTGCACCAGCATCTTCAAGCTTAAATTCACATAATGCAATGGTGAGAAGCTCCCTGATGAAAGGGTCATACACATGGGCACCCATGGTGGACCATCCTTTCACCCGATGAACATGCTCAAAGTGCAACCATTGAAAACCCAAGTTACCACTTGGCCTCATCCTATTCACCAAGTCAAGCCCAGAACCTGGACCAATAGTTTACATCTTAAAGACATGAGGTTGTTGATTAGCTGATAGTTGTCCTGGGAAAAGGACACTTTGCAAAAAAGTGTATCTACATCAACGTTTCAACTCCAACAGTGAATCCAGGCCACAATTGAATCGTTCTGATCCATGTCTAGATGATTGCACAGCTCTTTGAAGCCTCCTCCTTTGTGACAATGGTGTTATTGTGTCAAGAACTTCATGGAAGCCAGCTTCATCCATCTCCTCTATGGCTTCCTCTTTGCCACCAAGCATCATTTCCATAACAATATCTTTGGCAACATCCACCTCGATATTTTTGCAAGAGAGTGCATTGTTCTTTCTAGCACGGTCAGATACCATTTCATCCACTTTTCTCCATTTACCTCGACTACTTCCCTCACCAATTGGATGCTCATGTACTCCCACATGAATGGCACATCTTGTAGTATGTTCATGATCATGTGGAATGCAGTAGTATATATAAGCTTTACATTGCGAAACACAGATAGGAATCTGACAACAATGAATGCAAAGCAAGGAACCACATTCCCTTTCAACTAGACCCACAGGACATATTTTTCTTAGTTTTCCCCTCCATTGTGTCTCATTGTAGAGCTGCTTCAAGCTCAATGGGTCGATGAATGACACCAACATCCTCTAGTCCAATCTCCTCTTGGAGAAGAATGTTGTTGTTTTGCAGTTGAAAGAAATCTCTCAGCTCCAAAAGAGAAACCTCGCAGATACTTGTGTCATATCTAATATCCAAAGTTTGAGCTCCATGCTTGATCACAAGGAAAGATGGCATAGTTAGATACGAGTATGGATAGTAAGCGAAAAGAAATCCAAGTGGTCTAAGAGCTAGGATGACTGGCAGGAAGGAGATTCAACTGAGTATCAAAGAAGGAGACACGAATGACTAGCTAGAAGGAGATTTAGTTGAGTATCCATGAAGGAGACCCAAATGACGTGAAAGAAGGAGACTCAGCTGAGTATCCAAGAAGGAGTTTCAATAGAGTATCCAAATCAATGACGCAGCAGAGTATCCAAGGTTTGGTGGCCGCCATCCAATAAATCTTTGAACAGGACACCACATAGCCGCCATGACAGGAAATCTTATCATTACATGGGATGTGCAAAGATCACGTATAAGGCATTACCCTAAATGATGGCAAGTTGTTGATGCTCACAAGGTGGCAGTAGCCTAAATGACGGCAAGTGAGGTGTCAACAAATTCAGCCATTTAAAACTCAACCAATCCCTAAATGACGACAAGTGAGGTGTCAACAAGTGATAGTGCTAGTTCCCTAAACCCAATCCCATCATCTTTGGACACCTCTCTCCTCTCCTACACCTCCTTCCCTGTTGAGATATCGAGCTCCACTCGCGATATGCCAGGGTGACCGTTGTGTATTTATGTCACCGACTTGTTAGCTGGAGATGCGGTTGGTACACCGCCCACAAATAATAGCTGGATGATAGCTATCCTTATCTACTCTAGTTTGTGGCTCAGTTAGTAAGCCACCTTAGTTAGTTGAGTTTGGTTTGAGACCCACATATAGGGTTCTTCTATTTCTTTGTACGAGAGTTCTTTTGGCTTTCACAACTAAGAAGAGGAAAATTGTTTTCAGCCTCCACCTTTGTGTGTATTCCCCCATTGTGCTTGTGAGAAAGCCTCAAGTGAGACTCCTTCCCTCTCTCCCACTATCTTCACATGGTATCGGAGCCTTGTTCGTGGTAAGGAGCTCAAGAAAGAAAACCAAGTTCGTGGTGTCCTGGTAAGAGGACTAGTGTTGCTTTCCTTTTTCGAGTTTGGGAGCAAATCTCTACAGGTAGCACAGCCAGAAGTGCAAGAGTGCACTGTCTCAGATTGAGACGCCCTTCGCGGTGTGGCGAGAGTGCAGTATATGCTGCAGTATATGACTTTATTTTTCTGATTCAAGGCCATTTCGAGGCCCGTTTTGAAGGCGAAAGTTCTTCGCAGGCACTCAGAAAAAGGCCCTGTTTTCGCTGTGCGACCACTGCGCGCGGCTAGTCGGTGAAAAGTTGCCGCAGAAATTGCATCGTATGCCTGTGTGCAGAGACATTGGGAGTTGCAGATTCATGCTTGTTGCCTGTTGATGCAAAATCGTCACTAGGAAGTGACTGTGTGGTGAAATACCACTTTCATCAATTTCGTAGATCTGCCCGTGTGAGGCAAAACCTGTGTTTTTTGCAGTGACATAATATTTTGCAGTGTTCTATAATGGCATCTGATTCTCTTTCACAGATTGTCACTGAAAAGCTTGACAAGAACAACTTCCAAGCATGGAAGTTTAGAATGATGAATTTCCTTATGGGAAAAGGCTATTGGGAGTTCATTACAGGAAATGAAGAAGAACCTGTTCTTCCCAATGTTCCCAATCAACAGGAAATGCAGGCATTTAAAGGATGGCATGAGAGAGCCAGGAAAGTTATGTACTGGCTGTCTATTAGTATTTCGGACTCCATGATTGTGCATATTCAGGATGCAAGTACGCCAAAGGAGGCATGAAATACTTTGGCAAAAATGTACAGCACAAATACGCAAGCCAGGAAAATGCAGCTCAAGCAGGAGCTGCACAATGTGCAGAGAGAAAATATGAGCATCAATGACTACCACATGAAGGTGAAGAAAATTGCAGATGCACTTGCTTCCATTGGGTCGCCAGTGGATGATGACGATTTAGTTTCTGTGACCTTGAATGGTTTAGGAAAGGATTATGCACAGTTCCGGACATCCATTGCCGTCCGTGAAAAATTTCCAGATTTGGAAGAGTTGTTTGCTCTTCTAATTTTTGAAGAGCAGAGAAATGGGGGTGCATCTTCTTCAACAGGAACTTCAAAAGAAACTATCTTCTACTCAAATGCTGGCAGAGGTAGAGGCAGAGGTAGAGGAGGCCGATGTGCAAGCCATGGTAGAAATCAGATTATGCAGCAAACTCAAGAAAACCAGTCCTATGCAGGACGACGTGGTAACTCTAGAGGCAGGGGGAGCCAAAGAGGTCGTGGTGGATGGCAGAGAGGCCAAAATGCAAATAGTAATGTTGAATGCTACTACTGTGGTAAACTGGGGCATATGGCTAAAGACTGCTACAAAAAGCAGAATGACATTATGAATGGAAAATTGCAGCAAGGCAATTATGCATCCTCTAGTAGACAGGGTGATGACAGAAATGAGCATTTGTTTATGGTGCAGCATATGACCAATTCTGTGACAAGTGCAGAAGAAAGCAATGATGTGTGGTATGTTGACTCAGGTGCGTCAAACCACATGACAGGTCATGCTGAACGGATGCAGGATGCAAGGAAAATGGAAAAACCAGGATTTGTGGAGACTGGTGATGATACTACACATCCTATTGTCCAGATTGGCAAAATTCCTTTGTCTATGCAGGATGTCTATGCAGGATGGATCCACTCTGATGTGTGGACTACTAAAGCTGCATCTATTGGAGGCTGTCACTATTTTGTCACATTTATTGATGACTTCAGCAGAAAACTTTGGGTGTATTTTATGAAAAAGAAAAGTGAAGTGTTTGGGCACTTCAAAGCTTTCAAAGCTATGGTTGAAAAAGAAACAGGCCTGCAAATAAAATGCCTAAGGTCAGATGGAGGGGGAGAGTACCTCTCAAATGAGTTTGCAAGGTTCTTGCAGGAGCATGGTATAAAGCAGCAATATTCATGCAATCATACCCCACAGCAAAATGGAATTGCAGAAAGGAAAAACAGGCATATTGGAGAGGTATCTCGGGCTATGCTAAATGAAAAAGATCTACCAGATTATTATTGGGCTGAAGCAGTTGCTACAGTAGTTTATATAATGAACAGGACTCCCACTGCAGCAATACATGGCATGACGCCAGAGGAGATGTATACTAGTAGGAAACCAGATATTTCTCATTTGAAAATTTTTGGTTGCATTGCTTATGTCCATGTGCCGGATGAGTTGAGGTCCAAGTTGGATCCAAAAGCTGAGAAGTGCATTTTTATTGGTTACTCTCTGCAGCAGAAAGGGTATAGATGCTATAACCCTTCTACTCATAAGTTTACAGTGAGCAGAGATGTTGTTTTTGATGAGATGAGGAGCAGCTGGTATAAACCAGTAAATGTGATGATTGATGTAGATGCACAAAATGGTAATGCTGCACAGAATTCACAGCAGCAATCACAAAATATCAGTGGACCTGTAGTGTCCTCTAGCAGTGGTTCACATACTTCACCATGGACAGGCAGATTGAGATTAGGAGAATCTCCTCAAAGCAATGCAGAGAGTGGTATGCAGGTATCACGAAAAGGAAAAGAGAAGGTAGATCAGCCCATGTTTGATGTGAATGCAGGTCACTCTTGTGTGGATGGTGAATCCAGTGCCTCAGAACAGAGCATTGATGATGAGTTGGGTATTCCTTCTGTTGTTACACCTGGAGTAAGGAAGACCAGGGATGTTTTGAGAGCACCTGGAAGTGAGCCTATTTTGCGCAGGTCTACCAGGGTCAGGTATCCTGTGGATAGGCTGAAATATGATGGATTTACAGCCATTCACTATGCCTATATGGTCAAAGTGATACAGGAACCAGAACCCACTTCTTTTGAGCAAGCCATGGGAAATGAAAAATGGGAGAAAGCCATGGATGAAGAAATGGATGCCTTGGATGCAAATGCTACATGGGAATTGGTGCCTTTGCCTAAAGACAAGAATGCAATTGGCTGTAAGTGGGTTTATAAGATCAAGCACAATGCAGATGGTTCTGTGAATAGATATAAGGCAAGATTAGTTGTCAAGGGGTATGCACAGACATATGGCATTGATTATGAAGAAACTTTCAGCCCGATTGCAAGGATGGCAACCGTAAGAGCAGCCATTGCTATGGCTGCATCAAAGGGATGGTCTTTACATCAGATGGATGTAAAGAATGCCTTCTTGCATGGTGATTTGCAAGAAGAGGTCTTTATGGAGCAGCCAGCAGGTTATGTTTATGCTATTCATCCTGAGTTTGTTTGCAGGTTGAAGAAAGCCTTGTATGGCTTGAAGCAAGCACCTAGAGCATGGTCTGACAAGATAGGACAGTATCTTGTCACTATTGGCTTTCAGATTGCCAAGGCAAATTTCTCACTCTATGTGAGAAAAACAGAGAAAGGGATTATGCTGCTTGTCATTTATGTTGATGATTTGATCATCACAGGTGATAGTGATGAAGATATCCTTCATGTGAAAATGCTATTGAGGCAGAAGTTTGAGATGAAGGATTTGGGAGAGCTGCGTTATTTCTTGGGCATTGAGGTGATCAGTTCACCAAGTGGGATACAGCTCTTGCAGAGGCAGTATGGATTGGACATGCTGTCCAAATATGGGATGACAGGCTGTAACCCTATTTCAGTTCCTTTGGAGCAGAATGTGAAGCTGAGCGCAGATGCAGAGGTGAGCTTCTGGAAGACCCTACTATGTATAGACGCATAGTAGGAAGTTTGATTTACATGACTATTACCAGGCCAGATTTGAGCTATGCTGTTGGGTTGGTAAGTCAGTTTATGCAGGCTCCAAGGAAACCGCATTTGGATGCGGCTAGACGCATACTCAGGTATGTGAAGTCCACATTGCAGTATGGACTATTTTATGAGGCTGGGGTTCAGATACAATTGCATGGATACACTGATGCTGATTGGGCTGGTAGTATTTCTGATAGACGATCTACCAATGGATATGTGTTCTCTTTTGGGAGTGCTGCAGTCACTTGGAGCAGCAAGAAACAGCCTACAGTTGCCTTGTCGAGCACAGAGGCTGAGTACAGGGGTGCAGCAATGGCTGCATGTGAGGTAGCTTGGTTGCATAAGCTACTCTATGATATGCATCAGTCTACAGATGGGCCAGTTGTCATTTATTGTGACAACATGAGCAGCATACACTTGGCAAAGAACCCAGTCTTTCATGCTAGAACAAAGCACATTGATGTGCATTATCACTATGTGCGGGAGAAGGTTTTACTAGGTCTTATTGATCTAGTTTATGTCAGCACAGAGGATCAGGTAGCTGACATATTCATGAAAGCATTGGGCGCAGAGAAGCTGCACAAGTTCAGAGACCTGCTTGGTGTGCAGGAATTGGGATTGAGCTCGAGGGGGAGTGTTGAGTATTGAGCTCCACTCGCGATATGCCAGGGTGACCGTTGTGTATTTATGTCACTGACTTGTTAGCTGGAGATGCGGTTGGTACACCGCCCACAAATAATAGCTGGATGACAGCTATCCTTATCTACTCTAGTTTGTGGCTCAGTTAGTAAGCCACCTTAGTTAGTTGAGTTTGATTTGAGACCCACATATAGGGTTCTTCTATTTCTTTGTATGAGAGTTCTTTTCGCTTTCACAACTAAGAAGAGGAAAACTGTTTTCAGCCTCCACCTTTGTGTGTATTCCCCCATTGTGCTTGTGAGAAAGCCTCAAGTGAGACTCCTTCCCTCTCTCCCACTATCTTCACATTCCCCTCCTCCTAACCATCTCCTTCGCCATCACCTCCTTCACCAATCGACACCAAGGAGTTTGGGTGTGTTGGCAATGACAATCCCATCAATGGCAGAGGTGATGACTCTTTGCTGTATGTTAATACTTGCATTTATGGGCGTCCCACACACTTTTCTTTGCTTTGCATGTGTTCATGGGCCTTATTATCATCTCTCGCATCCAACAACTTCCTCCAAGCCCAAATAAAGTTGTCTCTTTGCTTGTAAATTGTTGTGACAGATTAAAGCCGCCCACGGATTCTCACTCCGCTTCCCTTCCCCGTTTCAATTCTGGCCGACCTTCGTTGCTTCGTTGCTTCGTTTGAACCGGCAAAATTGTTGATTCCAATTGTAATCTTTCAGATTCTTGTTTTGGGTGGTCGGCTTGCCTCTCGATTCAAGTTCAACAGCACATTTGAGACTCGAGAGTAGAAAGATATTGAAGAGTAGAAATACCGATCCTTTCGCAGAGGTCATGCTTGGGTGTGGGAGACACTGCATGTAATTCTCGACTACACGTTTGCCGAAGATCAGTGGAGTTACAGCAACTATATATGCTACATTGCTTGATCTTGTATCCCGTAGTAGCTGCTACAGATTCTACGTTTACAAAGTTTATATTCTCATAGCTTCCCCTACATCTTTCCCGTTTTGAACTTACTTTTGTTCTCTGCATTCTGTCAATGCAATTGGACGTCGTCAAGCTACAGTTCCTTTGTCAACGCACGTAAGAAAAGATGAGCAGAGAAGCTTGGGCAGAGCAAGAAGGAGAAGAAAACATTGAAGAGGTCATGCTAGAGTGCACTCAAATTCGCGTATGAGGAAGGTAAACCATGTGCTTTCAATTTAACTTAGGTCGTTTGCTTTTAAATTCTCTGTTCTTTTCGTTTTGCTTGCACTCTTTTATTTTTTGCAAATTCTTCACAGCTAGTCATTCTCCGCCTGAACCGATTCTGTATCGCGTGGAACCTGAGGACATGGATTACCGAGTTCTTGGCAAACAGAGGTGGATGCAAACAGAGGTGGTAGTAGTAGCACACAAGGTGGATGCAAAAAACGTAAATGTGGAGCAGTATGCACACAATCTCTGCAGAACGTATACCTCTGATTCACGAAGTAAAAACCTGCAGAACGTATACCTCTGTAACCTAAGCACAAGCAGATTGGGAAGGGGTACGCGTCTTTTACAACAAGACCGTATGCTTTCTGCGAAACCCTATCAGATTTCTTGCATCTCGTGAGGTAAATTCACCGGGATTTCGCGTGGATTGCCGCTCGGGAACTGCTGGGAGCTTCCCCCTCATCTTCTTCCTTCCGTTCTTCGAGGCAAACTTTTGGAGCAGACGTAAGTCTTCAAAGCTTTGCAGTAAAATTGCAGTTTGCTTCTCGATTTCGGTCTCCAAGGCGGAAATTTTGAATCGAAAAAGCTGAGTGTCGCCTCTGCTTCTTTGCCATCCCTGCTGCAGCCGTGGGCTTCTCTTGCTCCCAACCTCGCTTGTCGGTCTCCCTTCCTTCCTTGAATTGGATGCGTTAGCTCGCGTTGTGTACCGGTAACTTGTTGCTTTTTCAAAATGATACTGCTTTTCTTCCGGCTCAAGAATCTCCCTCTTGCATTGCACTCCGGGCAATATCTGACGGCCTCCTCTAGCTTTTCTAACCTTCCGCTTGAAAGCCGATAGTCGACATGCCCCATGTATAGTCCTTGGGATTGCAATTGGAGGACGGATGCTCGTTCGAAAGCGGGATTGGGGAGGGATTGGAGGACGGTATGCTTGTTTTAAGGACCTGCGAGGTCATTTTCTAGTCCGGCTCTCTATGAGGATGCCCTTACTTTTCTCCATGACTCTTTTAGCGCATGCGTTGCTCCTAGTGCCACTCAGAGTATTTGAAAGCAAGGAGAAAGTCAGTACAAGCCAAATTAAAACAAAGCCGTCACAAACAATGGAGCAGCAGAATAGAAATCCATCTTCCGGCTATGTATACCAGGGTCAAAAACATTCTCTTCAATCTTCTCAGCGTTGATGTTAATTATCGGATTGCACCAAGGAGCATCAGCATTGGACAACGGAGGGTCGAATGAAGCATTTGCAAAACTAGACGAAGGAAGGTGAGCGTTCGCCACATGCACATACGCTGCAGTCAAGCAAGAAAACGAGAACAGGTGAGCAAAAATTTATCCAATTCTGTTTTAGATAGCATACGAAATAGAAGCTCAAACAATTACCCTCAGGTACGTGAACGGTAGGATGTCCTTCTCCGACACGCAATGGAATTGACGATCCGTCAACCTTACGACAGGACCTCTTTTCTAGTTCTGCGACCAAGAAAACATGGATAATAGCTAGATCAGAAGCATGAAGTGTACAAGAAGAGAATGAATTCAAAAGTGCAACGAAGTTTGAAGGAAGAATGCAACGAAGTTTGAAAGAAGGCGATGCTTTTGCATCAAGCTCTATTTCTGTTTCAAACGTCATGCTACCCTGGGATATCCAAGAGCTACACATCACTCATCCTCTCATGGGTTTCACATCGCAAGTTCAGATGTGGAGAAAAAATATGCAAAGAATATGATGGGTAGATTCTTCTTTTATTTTCATATGATAAAATTGCAATCACGCTAACTTTCTTCCTTGTGTGTACATCGGTTTAATGGAGAATGTGCTCAATTTTATGTATTCATGCAAATCCAGTTAAGTCAAGAACTCCATTTTTCCAATGTTTTTCTTTTGGGGACGTATAATAGGAAGCCATTTTTTTAGAGATGAGTAAAAAATGGCAATTTTTGACGGTATAAAAAAGAATATTCCATTTAGTTCTCATTTTATACGAAATAGTTCTCACTTCATCTACAATAGTGTTTAGACAAGACCAATGCAAGGCTTAAGCCTTGATGACAAGGATAGACAATGGTTTAGAGCCTTAAACTATGAGAAGGAAATAAACTGGGATAGATTGCATAAATCTTTAATTTTGAGGTTTGCCCCAAATGGTCCCAAGTGGAGCCTCATTAGCCAGCTTTATGAGGTGAAGAATAAGGACACTAAGTCCTTAAGAGACTATATATCTAGGATTGAACATCTGAACTTGCGATGTGAAACCCATGAGAGGATGAGTGATGTGTAGCTCTTGGATATCGCGGCCCCCTGGGAGCATGCTTTGCCCCATTTCAGGGGGCTCTCAAGAGCATCCCAGCAGCAGGAACCACAGGGTAGTCATAGCAGCAGGAACCTTTTTATGGTAGTCGTAGCAGCAGGGTAGTCGTAGCTACTGGTTAGGGGGAGGGGAACCTTTTTATGCTACCGTCTCTTCTTCTTTCTTTCTTCATATATTTCTTTCATTCATCAGGGCCCTTTCCTTTCAACCCTTTTCTTCTAAGTACTTGGCATCCGCGGCAACTACTTCAAATTTTTGTAAATTTTTTCCTTTCGCTTGCTCCTCGGGACTGAGAATTTTCTCTCAGAAAACGGGCTATAGCTATCATGAGCAGCCCAGCAGCCCATTTCATAGGGCTATCATGAGCAGCCCAGCAGCCCATGAAATGGGGCAAAGCATGCTCCCAAGGGGCCGCGATATCGCGGCCCCCTGGGAGCATGCTTTGCCCCATTTCATGGGGCTCTCATGAGCAGGGGGCAGCATGCTTTGCCCCATTTTATGGGCTGCTGGGATGCTCTTGAGAGCCCCATGAAATGGGGCAAAGCATGCTCCCAAGGGGCCGCAATATCGCGGCCCCCTGGGAGCATGCTTTGTCCCATTTCATGGGGCTCTCATGAGCAACCCATGGGCCCATGAAATGAGGCAGCCCAGCAGTCGATGAAATGGGGCAGCATGCTTTGCCCCCTAGGAGCAGCCCATGAAATGGGGAGCTAGAAGCCACTTCAAAATCTCTTTTGTTTGCTGTTTTTTGGTAAACTTAGTACATTATAGCTACAACTAGTTATATGTTAGTAAACTTTTACTAGTCTATTAACTAGTGTGAGCTGTGTATATGTTAGTTGTATGTTTGTATATTTCTTGGAGGTAAGTATATTCTAGTGGTTATGTATATGTTAGTGGACTATAACTAGTATTTTAACTAGTTATAGATGTCACAATACTAACAAATCCACAATGACAAAATAGTGACTAGCCAGTAGTCTACTTACTTTACTCACATATAGTTAGTATACTTACGAATTAACATGGATGTTACTATGAGATGTTACTGGTATACCCGTGTTATTATACTATGTGACTAACATAACTGAGCTTCGTGTGTGCAGATGGAAACAGGAGAAAGTGTGAGCCCTACCAAGACGAGAGGGAGGGGCAAAGAGAAATCCCGAATATCACCTAAAAAAAAAGGGGGAAAGAGGACCAGAAATGTTCAAGAGGAACTCGAGGCGGGAGATTAAGGTGGGGATAAATCAGAGATGGATGTTCCTGCTAGCACAGAAGACACAGCAGATGTTGTGGATGATGAGATGGACTCAGTGGTGGAAGATATTTCCTTGGATCTTGTTAGTGGGGGTGATGTTATTTCAAGATGCAGGATTCTCAGTTCAGATGAGTGTCCTAGGTTGCCCTTGTGTAGACTTCTTACATATGCCAGGGTTAGGGGTTTGAGAAGTGATGTGGCTGCACTTACGAGTGCTTTACAGTATGAGGGATATCTCCTTGAGAAGGGTGCATTTATAGTTTCTGTTTGCACTGGGAGTGGAGAGGAGACAGAGGTTACATCAGAGATCAGACAGACTTGGTCACCGATGTGGCGAGAAGTTGAAGAAGTATTCGAGAAGGAACTTGCATTAAAGCTTGATTTGCTATACCTATCTAACAAGATGTTCTATGTGTGGGAAGGAAACCATAGAACCATGGCTTGGATGGCTGTGATTGAGGAATCATATAGAGAGACCAAAGCACGGCATATTAGGGTGATGTGCACCTTGGTTGACCCACGAAAGACAACTAAAATTTCTCTTTTGGCAAGTTTACAGCGCATGAACTCTTAAGATTTGTTCAATAGTACTGTTTTTTTCTACTCTGTGTTCAATTTTGGGTAGAAGAACTCATAAATTTTTTCTTTGTAGATTTAATGAGCATGCTATGATCAAGCCTAGCTTGAGGGATGTGCTCATAAATGCCAACAACATTTGTGAGTGCGATGCCCAAGCTTTCATGAACTCCTTGTCCTCACAAGAGCGCAAGGCAATTAACAATGCCAGAACCAAGGAGGTTAAGGGGAATGTTGGTTGGTACCCTTTGAGCAGAGGGTATTTGGCACGGCTTGTATTCTAGGTGATACTAATATTTCTATCCACCCTAAGATTTTATTGTTATGAAAAGCCTCATTGATTGTCTGTCAATACTAAAAGGTGCATTTTGGTTGCTTTCATTATGTCTTGCAGGTTGAATTTAACACTGATGTCAAGAGAGCTCTAGAGAAGATCAAATCTGTAGTTCCAGTAGAGGAGAGAGCAGCGGTAGAGAAGAAGGAGATAGATGCAGTGCAAAGAAAAATATCCGATCGGATGGGACGGGTAACTTCACTCTTGGTTTATGGTTCAAGTACATTGGTCAATTTAAAAAGTTTCAGAAATCATGCCCAGTAATGTTTTGTAGGTGCTCAATTGTCTTGAACCCCAACTAGGGGATGTTTAGAAAGCCAAGCTATTTTCTTTGAACTTTGATGCGGCGGAGAAGGTTATCACTCTTGAAAAGATTAAGTGCATTGCCCTTGCACCATTGAAATTGGAGAGGAAAATTTAGTACCTGTCTTTGTTGGAGGCTAGCACAATCATGCGGAATATGTATCACATGCCTTCTTCATATATTCCATACCGAGCGTAAGCCAATTAAGTCTTCTTTTTTTGTACTATTGTTTTGGCAATCATAATATTACTTCTTGTGTTTTGTTATTCCAATACGATGGCATATTGCAATTACAGGTGGCTGGCCCGAGAAATTTTCTTGGAGAAGATTGAAACTCATGTCATTGGTGTGCTTGAGCAGCTTAAAAGCATTAGGCGGTTGTTTGCCCTACCTTCTGAGTACAGTCTTGGTCAGTATTTTGATGACATCAAATTGGAGGGAAGAAAGTGTATGTTTACCTCTTTGAAAATTAGAGAGTTTAGTGAACTCAGTGGTGTTGGGAAGGAGAAGGTAGCTACCAAGATGACAGAACTGGATCAGACACAGCTCATCGAGTCGTCTTTAGGTGAACACTTTGTCGATTCTTCCAACATGTATTCTTTTCCATTCATTGTTTGCCTCATAATTCTAACCACTGTTACCATTGGGAATTGCTCAGATATCTCTCATGTTTGAAGAATGAGGGCAAGATCGATGAGCTTCCGAGACATTGCAAGGGTTGGATAGAGATGGCCAATCCAACTACCTGTATGTATCCTAAGTCCATGCATGGACACTCACAGTGGGAGCTTGTCAATTGCCCTTGGTGGTTAGATTTTTCAGGTGGCAATGTACTTACACGAGAGCTTGATTTGTACAAGCAATATTCTACAACAAAAAAGACCATAGAAATAAGCAAGGATCAGGATAATCCAAGAAGAACAACACGAAAAATAGAGAAGAAAGACTGCAAGGAAGGTTGGTTTATTTGGTGTGTTTGAAACATGCTACAAGGGGGGTAGGGTCAGTCAAACTAGTTGTAAACCAAAAGTATTTTGAGCTCGTTTGTCCTTTTTTTCTTGACAGACAAGGATGTGGAGAGGACACCATCTCCACCGCCTGCGGAGCCTTCTATTGATGTTGGTGATGGGATAAATGGTATTATTTCAATTCCATTAATCTTTGAGTTTTTTTATTTGAAGTGGATAAGACTTGGGATGAGCTTCTTGCATATGTTCAGCAATGGATTGTTTTTGTCAACAGGAAAAAAGATAGTGAAAGTTGTCACTCCATTTATCTTCTGTTCACCACTATCGCTAGAACATGCTATGCGTTATGGAGGGTTGGCTACGTATGGATGCTCTGTGGGAGACTACATTTTGATGGGCCAGGACTTTGCAGGTGCTACATTTTGATGGGCCAGGACTTTGCATGCGCTAGAAAAAATGATATGTATGCTGAGATTAATGAGTTCTTTTTGTCCGCACGTGACCCTTCTATGGAATACAAGAAAAAGGGGAGAAAAGTTAAATGGACAGCAGATTTTATTTTCCTAGACTTTACCATAGGACAGAACTTGGGTGTCAGTAATCCATTACCTTCTTGGAATATTCTTTCTGAGGACCATGTGAAGTATGGTTTGGCCATAGCCGCAGCCACCATAGGAGACAATGGATGGCTTGCCATGCTTTGTCCCATTGCAGGTGGTTTGAGATGTTGGTAGGATTCTTGATATGTATATGTGCATTTGTTAAGCTTTCCACCATGATTTGAACCAATGCAACGAATTTTCAGGCCCTTGCTTGACATGGATGGAGAGGTATGTCAAAGTCGAAGACCTTTAGATAGCAAGAAGAGTAATGGTGTTGGACAAGAATGCGTACGGCTTCGTAAAACAATCAGGGGAGGACATGTCGGTATATGCTTCATCTACTTTTTTAAAAGTCTTTCGCGGTTGAAAAAGTGAACAATGAAGCTTATTTAAGTATTTTTATGTAGATTCATACTTCCATGCTGGTATTTGCATGTCGTAATGGAGCCTCCACACCCATTTTCAAGGCCGAGAGCCGCCATTCTCTATTTGATATGCATGGGGTGCGAGTGAGTGATGACATGTGGACCCACTATATGCCTGAGACAGAGTGGACTCGTGGTGCCTCATCTTCCAGCTCACAGCTTGAGGGTGCTAGGGGTGCTCTCGAGCACTCCTTAGGATTTGTCTCTATGATTTTGGCTTTGCTATGTGTGCCACGAGGTCAGGTTCTAGAGATGGGATGTGGCATAGGCCCTCTCATGAGGGCATGCCAGGCTAGTAGAAGATGTTGTTATTCATTTGATGTGGATACAATCATGGTGGATACATATGTGCTGCCACTAGTGCAGGCATCCCTAGCAAAGAGGCCTCATAGGGATGACAAGGATATGGGGGAGGATGAATATTCTTCAAATCCCACTTATAATCTCTTTGATGACTAGTGAGACACTTTGCTTTCCTTTTGTCATGCTTTACATTGGCTAGTGGAACACTTTTTATATTATGTGCTTGAAAATTACATTTTCAGAGAAGATTGTCATCCTTGAATGCATCCTCATATACCCATTATAGGTAAGCCTATCAATCAGATAATGTACTCTCTCCGATCTTCTCAACTGTGGTACATTCTTCTCTTCTCCTCTACCATGAGGAGGTACATATTTCTCTGTTTGCCTAGTACCAGATGTCCTTACATGTGGCAAACCATGCTCATCATCTGTGCTCTCATCTCCAGAAATCTCTTCATGCATTTTCCTCATTCCTCTGTTATCATGTTTTCCACCAAGTAAATGGCCATTCCAAGAGTATATGCTTCCTGTGCTTTCCTCGGATTCCTGCAGACCCAACATACTCCTAGAGGAAGGTCCTTGTGAACCAATGTCATGATGCACATGTTGCTCCTGATAATGTACATCCTCATATGCATCCTCTACCATCACATGCTTAGGCTTGCACCAAGGTTCATTCTTACTAAACCTAACATCTCTACTAACATACACACCTAGTAGTAGGATCATAGCATTTGTAACCTTTTTTTCCACTGGATAGCCTAAGAAAACACACTTTATTGCCTTTGGTTCCATCTTCTTTCTCACTTCTCCAAGCACATGCACATAACACATGCATTCAAAAGCCTTCATGCAAGCAAAGGTAGGCTTGATACCATGGAGCTTCTCACATAGCGATATCTCATGAATCGTAGCTATGGGTTTCATGATGTGGACCAAAATATGCATAGTCTATGTCCAATATGTCAATGGCATGTTTATTTCATTCATCATTGCGTGTGCAACTTCCACAATGACTCTACTCTTTCTTTCTATGATTGGGTATTGTTGTGGTGTACACCTACGTGTGATCTGCCTCCTTATGCCTTGTTCATTCAAGTATGCATCAAATTATTAAGAAATATACTCTCCCCCTCCATTTGTGCGTAGGCATTGCATCTAACATCCAAGCTCTTTCTCAGCCATTTCCTTGTACTCCAAAAATCTCAAATGCTTCACTTTTGGCTTTCAAAAAGTACACCCATGTCATTCTATTGAAGTCATCTGTAAAGTAATGTGATAGCATAAACTGGAGGGTGTTACATTCTCACAGGGTCCCCAAATGTCTGAATATACTATTTTCAAATGGTAGACAGGACTGTTTGCCAAACTGACATGCTTCACACACATGATCAAAGTTAATCCGCCCAAACTTAGGTAAACCTCTTACAATTTCTCTTGTTTGTATATGCTTCAACCTTTGAAAATTGATAAATCATCCTACGTAGCTCCTCTCTGAGCATACATACCATTGTGAAGATAGAGATTCCCTACATCCAATGCAAAGGCAAAGACTTTTTTTTGGCCACCACGAGCCAGCAACTTCCCTGGTCTTTCATTGTAGTACTCTTCAATGAAGCGATCATAGTGGTTAAACTGCACCTGCAATCCTTGGTCTATCATTTGGCCAATTGATGCCAAGTTCTTCATTATGGAGGGCACATAAAATACATCACCAAGCTTATTGTACATCACATCCTTCTCTAGTAATGGCATGGATCTGATATGAGTGATCCTATGCATGGTGTCATCACATGTTGCCACATACTTATCCTCTTGTAGCTCATCCTTCCTGTCAAACCACTCACTGTGCGATGTCATTTGATTAGTGGCTCCACTATCTAAGAACCAATGATCAGTATGATGTGGTTCAACCATGCTGCCTACCACATACTGCATCAGAAAGAAATGTCCACTGGACCTATTGCCATACAAGTTTCCATCGTCGGAGTTATAGCCTGCATAATTGCCACCATGCTGACCACAACCTCTACCACAACCATACTACTGCTAATTCTGATGGGTAAAATCTTAGAACAATTTGGCATCAATAGCATGGATCAATAGCTTGCCGCATATGAATCACCTTTTGTATAAGTGAGTTAATGACCCTACAAATCACTCTCTGTCTGGGTAGTTTTTTTCACTCCATCTCTACAATCGCTCGCCCATTCACAAATCTAATTTTGCCAATGAATTTTTGGTAGCTCAAAATCCTACCTAGAGAACAGATCCACTAAAATTTTTCAAAAAAAAATTATGGAGAAAAAAACATGAAGATTCAATGCAACCTTATAGGTTGCTGCAACCATGGCGATTCTCAACAATTTCTCTCTCTCCCCCCCCCCCTCTCTCTCTCTCTCTCATGTTTAAGCTCTTTCTTGAGCTTAGTTCCAAGCTTTGAGTCACCTATTGAGCAGAACCTACACTTATTAAAGGTGCCCTCTTTCACTGCTTCCCTCATGATCCGCACCCTGCTTCTCACATAATTTTTGGCAGCCCACACTCTTTCTCTACTTTAGCTCCAAGCCTTGTTTACATGCTTTTTTCCTTGAGCTCTTCTGCTTGTTGATTGCTCCCATCTGTGCTCTGAATGCTCTCTGGAGCAGGACCTACACTTGTTGGAAGTGCCCTCTTCCACTACTTTCCTGATGACCTGCACCCCTGCTTCTCACACAATTTTTGGCAGCCCACACTCTTTCTCTACTTTAGCTCCAAGCCATGTTTACATGCCCTTGCTCCTCGAGCTCTTATCTTTTTTATTGCTTCGATCTGTGCTCTGAATGCTCTCCAGATCTGATAGCCCCATGCTCGACCTTGTTGCGGCTTCAAAAGTTTCTTCTTGCAGCTTCCTCGCACCCTTCTTGTGCTCTCCATGTGGGCTCCTCCCACTCTAATACCAAACTCTTACGAGTAATGTGCAGGACAATGTACACGCGGGTTTCTTTAACCTCCTTCTTTCTTCATCTCCATAGCTTTTTCTTCATCTCTATCTTCTTCTTTCTCACATTTTCTCTTCTTGTTCACTTTATAGTATAGACCCCTATTATCTGTTAACGGTCACCACATAACACACCCGTCACATTACAAGTTACGGCTGGTGGGTGGCGTTATCTCAACAATGGTTGTATATGAACGAGGGTTTTTTGAAGGGAAGGAGGTAACATGGGGGGCACTAGTTATCGAGTTGGCCTTCTCATGATGGCCACGTGGTGGAAGGCAACGGCTTTGTCAAGTTCCCCATCGAAGCAACAAGGAGACTCGTTGTCGTGCTGTGAAGGTGGAGTCAAGTTATCGAGAGAAGCTCGTGCCTTTTTCATGGTAATGGCCACTGTATCATGTGGGGAGTGTCATGCCTTTGTGTCAAATGGTTGGGGGGTGGTAACCTTGTAGCATTAGGAGCTATCACTTTGTGCAGTTTGTCAATTAGTTAAGAGGGGGGGTCTTCATGTCACACTAACTACCGCCAGTTTGTCAAGTTTGGGAGAGTGGGGTTGGTGCATGAGTGTTGGTCCATTCCACAAAGAGGCACTAGCAATGCTCGACTGGGCTACGTGGCATGTCGACTAGTAGGCAATGTCTTGTCGAGTCAGGGCAAGGGGACTTGTCAAGTTGGCAGCATGCGTGTCTAGCTGCAGTCTCTGTTGAGCATAGCCATGGTGAGTGGAGCGGGTTTGTTGAGTAACGGGCACAAAACTTTTGTCAAGTGTGCATGTCGAGCTAGGGCTACTTCATGGCATGTAGAGTGACAAGCGCATGTTGAGCTGGGGCTACTTCACGGCCTGTCGTGACAAGCACATGTTGAGTTGGCGAGATGGTGTTGTTTCTTGAGTTATGCATAGGTATGCTTGTTGAGCTAAGTGCCGGACTACCTGTCAAGCCTTACACATGCATGTGTCGAGCTACCCCCTAGGTGAGGAAAAGGAGGAGCTAGTAGCTTCCTTAGTTGATCTACTTGGTTCTCACTAATGGCAATAGCTCTATCTAATTCTTCCAACCATCCAATAGCTCTATTTAAATCTTCCAACCATCCAACCCTGGTGGGAGGCACAACAACTGTGTCCTTGGTTGGGGCAAGCGTAGAGAGAACCTCATTTGGGGCTCACAAAAAAAAAATACCTGGAGGAGAGGGCTACCACTATGTAAATTCAAAAAGGATGGGCAAGTGGATTGTCATGATTAAAACCATCAAGAGGGCTACCACTCAAAGAGGCTCATGGCCGAGTTGGGGGGAGTGCGGTTGGGCATGCGGTAAGAGCTCAAAGCTATAAAATCAAGACGAGTATGCCATCCATAAGGGGTACATGCTGCCATGTCTTTTTGCAAACTTGCAAATGTGTGCAAGCCCTAAACATGGTAGGCCTGAAAAAACCACCATAGCGGGAGCTTCCCATGTCTGGTGCAGGTGCAAAAGGGCTTGAAATTGCTAGGAGAGGAAAGGAAAAGCTACCATGGGGCTCAAAAAATTTGATTAGATACCACATCCATGGCCACCGTTGAGCTTCTCGAAGACCGACCAAATGCACCCAAAATGGGAGTGCAGCAATGCGCCATGCCTTACAAAACTTGATGATTTGGCTGCTAAGTGTGTGTGTGTGTGTACGCATGCATGTGTGCATGCATGCATGCATGTGCACGTATGTGTGTGTGTCTGTGCATGTACGTGTGCGTGCATGCATGCATGCACGTGAAAGTATGTGTGTGTGTGTGCGCAAGTGCGTGCACGTGTGTGCGTGCATGTGCATGTGCATGCACGTGCAACGTATGTTTGTGTGTGTGTGTGTTTAAAAAATAAAACATTTTAACAACACTGTATACGATGTTCAAATAAAGGTAGATAAGAAATTTATCATTATATGGGTGAACATAAAATATGTAAACAATTGGTACAAAAGTGTTGAATCCATCAGGTTGTCCAAGTTTCGAGGTCAGGGTCCACTTACCTGCCATCCAAACCAACCAATTGTTAGAACAATGAAGTTGAATTTGGGTACACAGATAATGCCTGTATCCCCTGGCTTATTATCGCTTAATCAAAGAACAAGAACACATCTTTCAGAATTCTAAGAAAGAAAGGAGCTTTGTAAGACAATGGCAGGGCTTTACACTCTAATGAAAAATGAGAGAGTAAAAAAATCCTAAGGGAGGTAATCCTCGACCCTGAGTGGTAATTAAGGGCCAAATAATTAAATGGTTTAAAGCTGACCAAGGTGAAAACATTAGTGAAAATTTTGTCTTAAAGCTGACCACACTCATTAGTGAAAACCAAAATTATTTATCAGAGCATACCAAGAGAATCTAGCTCTTTATGTGAAAAAATTCCAAGGGGGGTAGTCCCCACCCTTGTGGGAAAGAAAACTAACAACTAACAAGGTTGAATGTGGGTAGAAATAGGTTAGAGTATACATCATTTGCTTGAATGGGAATTTTTAATTTAGAGAAAGAATCCAAGGGGGGTAGTCCACACCCTTAACAAAGGCAAAAAATTATACAAAGAAACAATTAATGGGGGTATTCCACACCCTTAGACACATATATTATCAAAATAGAAATAAGTAAAAGCAATGCATTGCATGAATAAATGTTAATAACTATAAGCAAATGAATTAATGCCTTTTAAAATAAATCAATGCACCTGTATAAAAATTTAAAAGAATGAATGGAGACAAATTTAAATTTAATGAAATGCAAGTATGTATATATTAATCTAAAGCAAATTAATATACACTCTAGTAAAGCATCTAAATGAGTCATTAAGTACATCTAACAGAAAAGCAAAAAATTAGCCTACCATTAAAGTGATTAAGTTGAAGGGCCATGATTAAAATGCAGGGACCACAAAAATAGGGGGGAAATAATTACATAAATATAAGATACCTTCATACGGAGTGCCTATATACTGAAATTACGCATATAAATTAAGAAGAATTAATAAATATGTTAAAATTAAGCATATACCTTAAGTGTAACTCTCTCTCTCTATAAATATATGTTTGTAACTCTCTCTCTCTCTCTCTCTCTCTCTAAATATATAAAAGACGTATGCGAGAAGTGACCCAGTTGACTGTAAGCATGCATGCATGCACATAGAGAAGCCACCACCTTGGAGTGAACCTTGAAGAGCAGGGAGAAGTGACAATATGTCACCATGTCTTGACTCAACACATTACTATGTGAGGTAGCTCCCAGAAAAAACACTAGAGAGAATGTTCGAGCCACAGGAAGAAGTTGGCACCCTCCAAGGGGACGTGAATCAGAGGGAAGTGAGGGCCATCAACAGTAGTAGGCACAGAGAGCCAAGGGGTCTCTATAAAGAGAGAGCACTAGAGATACATAAAATGGGAGAAGTATAGAAGTGATCTTGGGGGAGAACCATAGCCAAGAGATATAATGCATAGTGCATGCAACCGTAAGTGCATGAAGGAGCAACCTCTTTGAATGGATTACGTAGAATCGACCACTTTCGACTACTCGCATAAAGAGCAAACCCTATGATGCACTATCAAGAAGCAAGCTCACTAAGTAAATACATTCATAGCTAAGGCAGGTCGAAGCGATACGAAGAAGCCAAGAAGAGAGCTTGGAAGAGGGAGATTTGTTGAGGACGAGGCGATGCAATAAAGAGAGCCTCACAAGAAGCCTGAGCAAAGAGCATGGCGAGGGGATTCGTAGAGGCATCAACGGAAGGGCAAGGTAGAGTAAAGCATGAGAAGGAAGATGCTCTTGAGAAAAAAAGTTAGCCAAGACGTTGGGTGAACACATGGAAAGTAGAAGCCACGGGGAGTTAGAGGCAAGGCAAGGGATGCAAGCTACAAGTGAGAAGCTACAAGTCCTTAAGGAGGAAAGGTAAGAAAGAAGGGAGAACTTGCCACTAGCAAGTGAGGGATGGTCGTTACAAATGTAGGGTGGAGGGAAGGGCGTTATCTATAAAGAAGAAAGGTGGTGGACTGTGGGATGTATAAAGAAGCAAGGGAGTTATTTAAGTTATGGGTAATTAAGAAGGGGATTAGGGGGTTGTATGGGAAAATTTGTCCATAAACAATAAAGAGGGAAAGGTTAGTGGTAGTTAGGTTAGGGGTAGTTGAGTGGGGAGTTGAGGGTAGTATGGAAAAATAAGAGAAGGGGAGGGTAAAACCCCTATATGAAGTTTTAAGAAGCAATTAGGGTTGAATATTAAGAAAAAATTAGGGATTAAGGCCTATAGCAAAAAGATTAAATAGGTCATTAACAAATAAGAGGTGGAAGAAAACAAAAAGAGAAGAAATAGGGGGCAGGGGATTTAGGAAATTTTAAATGCTTGGGTTTGGCAACATTGAGTTTTAGTGAGGTTTTAGTTAAGGGGGTTAAAAATTCCAAAGTGTCCCATAGTCCAAATAACCTTTGTTAAAACCTCTAGGGCAAGATTTAAAAATGCCTTATACCGAGGGGAAGTCTTATTAAGCACCACAATGGGACCAATACAAGGACTTTTTAATCAAAAATCTTTTTTACATAGTCTGTGAATCCATTAACTAAAAGAATGTGCTATACATAAATCTTCTACAAATTGGTGGTTGTCAGAACTATAAGGCAAGGTATTTAAATGGAAGGCATTAAAGAAATTTAACTTTTACACCAAAGGTAGATACCTTAATTTTGTCCATTAATAAAATTTAAAGAAATAGGGGGGCTATTAAAATGCAAAGAAGAAACAAAAAGGGGGATTAAAATAATAACTTGCAGGGGGGGAATAGTAATAATTACCTATAAAACACCATGAAGTGGCACAGTGAGAAAATGAGAGGGGGGAATTCTTATTAAAACCTTCTTTGGTGGGATACAAAATTTACCACCCTTTACTCTTTGGAAAACCATATAATTGTGTGTGTGTTGGGGGGAATGATTGTCATTGGAAAAAATTGGGGGGGCGTGAGTGTATTTCATAAGTGTGTAAGAGTATATGGGAGTATGTGTGTGTATGTGCATACATAAATGTGTGTAAGAGTGTAGAAAGTGTGTGTGTGTGTGTGTGTGTGTAGGATGGAAGAAGCTCTCATTGTATTTCTCAAACCTAGCAATTGTATTTCTCAAACCTAGAAAATGGCAAAAAGCCCAAAAAAGTGAATAAAATAGCCTTTTAGACCTAACTATAAAATCCTAACCCTAACATGAGTGGAGTTCATAGGCAGGTGAGCCTATTTACATATCTTGAGATCAAAAGGCCAAAAGAGCAAAGCACAGGGGTCCTAGCATGCATCGCCAGCGACATGCAACAACGATGTATTATGGAATATTTTTGGTGTGTGTTTTCTTGTGGATCAGGCATTTGACAATGGCAATGCACCCACATGTCATCTAACGCAAGTTCGATCTTTTGCTTTGGCCATGTTGCATATGAGCGCACAAGTGGAAGCAAAGGCTCGTGCCAACATTAACCTCTCTGTAAAGTCTAATAGGTCTTCTTGCACAATGACGGATGGAATTATTGATTCTTTGGTGGGAGGTGGAGCTACATAGGCAGGCTTTTTTCTAGGAATTGGTCTATGTTTAGGTGCAAAATACCATGTGGTGCAATCACAAGAGCTGGTCTTTGTATTTCTAGGAGCACCAATGTAACTTAGATGTGGATGTGCATCACAATGTCTTGGCACTACAGGTCTAGGCGGTCCATGACTCTAAGGTCTTGGGGGAACCCAAGGGACGATTGGCAGTGTCAACCTATGCTATAAGCCTCTACTAGCATGGATGTAATCCTGGGGGGTGGTAGGACAACTAGAGTTGAGGGTTCATGCATGGTATCCATACCACAGGTTGTTTTTAAAGGTCATAGTAGGCAGGTAAAAGAGCGCTAACCATTGTCGGTCCACTCATTGATGGCACAAAGGGAGTTGTGGGTCCCATGATTCATTGGGTAATCCGACCATGCTATTGTATAGAGTAGAAGAATGCATGTAGATTATGTTGGGTGCATAATTGAAATGGTCCTCCTAGATTTTGTTGGGTGCACAACTCAAGTGGTCCTTCTATATACAAGCATTCTTCCACTGGAATTTTGGGGGACTCCCCCGCTTCTATGCCAAACTCTAAGTAAACATGAGTTCCCTAGGTTGAAGGTCCTAGATTTTTGGGACTTTCAGTGAAGCCTCTAGTGAGATAGAATCGTAGACCTCTGAGAGAGAGAGAGGGGGGGAGAGAGAGAGAGAGAGAGAGAGAGAGAGAGAGAGAGAGAGGGAGGGGGGGAGAGAGAGGGAGGGGGAGAGAGAGAGAGAGAGAGAGAGAAAGAGAGAGAGAGAGAGAGAGAGAGAGAGAGAGAGAGGGAGGGAGGGGAGAGAGAGAGAGAGAGAGAGAGAGAGAGAGAGAGAGAGAGAGAGAGAGAGAGAGAGAACAAACACGACAATGTGTGGGTGTTGAGCCACCCGTGTATTCACTTACATATGAATGGTACATGTATGTATAATATGACCTGTACAGCATATACACACAAGGAGTAGGCATGAGGCCTTTAACATCCCACTTAAGGCAACGTGCCTTTAAGGGAGAACACACACACTATGGACATGCTACCTGATGCCCATCAAGAGTCTATAGTGTGCAAACCACTTGAAGGATAAGCTCTTCATGAGAAGATTTGCAGGATTGTCATCCGTGTGAACCTTGACAAGCTGGATACACTTGTCCTCAAGAACTTTCCTGATGAGGTGGTACTTCATATCAATGTGCTTGTCTTTGCATGAAACATATGATTCTGTGCCAACTGGGATGGCACTCTAGCTGTCACAATGCAAAGCTAGAATCTTTGCTACAATTCCCAAGTCTCCCACTAAATGAGCAAGCCATATGGCTTCCTTGGATGCCTCAGTGGCTGCAACATACGCTTCCTCTCACTGGTAGATAATGTAATGCATGCTTGCAAACTAGACATCCATGAAACTGCACCTCCTACAAAAGTGAAGACATAGCCTATAGTAGACTTCCTACAGCCTATACTCCCTGCATAATATGCATCCACATAAGCAAGGACTGCAAATGAATCCTTGCACAATCCTCTTGTACTATTCAAGTATCTCATGATACTCTTCACTACTTCCCAATGTGTCTTTCCAAGATTTTCCATATACTTGCTAACCACTCCCACTACAAATGCAATGTTCGGCGGATGTGTAGCAACCAGCCACATGTTGACAAATATGGAAGCTTGGCCATTTTAGCTTGCTCCTCATCTGTCTTGGGACTATTCGCTTGGCTAAGTTTCACATATGGAGGCAATGGAGTACTAATTCTCTTCCCCCTCTCCATATTGAAATGCTCGAGTACCTTGATGACGTACTCCTTCTAAGATAACCAAAGAAGTCTCTTCTTCTTGTCTCTCTTATATGCATGCCAAGTATGTGACCAGCTTCTCCCAAATCCTTCATATCCAAGGGCTCATGTAGCTTTTTCTTCAATGCATCCACCTCAAAAGTGTTCTTCCTGGCAATAAGCATATCATCCACATATAGGATCAAGATAAGAAGACTCCCATCTGCAGCCTTCTTTGTGTATAAGCAGTGATCCGTGTCACTTCGCTTTAGCCCTGTGACCTCATGAATGTATCAAACTTATGATACCATTCCCGTGGCACTTGCTTCAATCCATAAAGGCTCTTTTGAAGCTTGCATACTACGCTCCTTTCCCTACACCACAAAACCCTTTGGCTGTGACATATAGATCTCCTCATGCAGATCCCCATGCAAGAATGCCATCTTGACATCCATCTACACAAGCTCCATGTCCTCTCGTGAAACCAGACCAAGCACTATACAAAGGGTAGTCGTATTGACAATCAGCAATAATATCTCATCAAAGTCAATCCCCTTCTCTGCTTGAAACCCTTGGCAACCAACTATGCCTTGTACTTGGCAATGCATCCCCTGGCATTGCCAAAATTATAAACCCCCTTGCATGGAAGTGCATGCTTCCCCTATGGCAAAAGTACCACCTTCCAAGTGACATTTTTCATGAGAGATTCCATCTCCAATTGCATAGCCACCTTTCACTTCACCTTGTCCTCCCATGACATAACCTCTTTTGAAGCATGTAGGCTCTCCATAATCCATCAACTGTATGTAATCAAGGCCTAGCTGAAACCTCTCTTGAGGTCATGAGACTCTTGTAGACCATCTCAACACTAGCCCAACCAGAGCTCTTGCATTCTCCTGCACAATCGTAGGTTTCACATTCCATTTTGCCTCTCCCACCTCAAGATTGCCTTGCTATACCTATCATCCTACATCATGTGGAGTATGCCCATCCTCCTAAAAGATGACTCTCTTAATCTTAACTTCCTTGATTGGCTACTTATGTACCTTCACCTCGTTGAAGATCACATCATTGCTACGCACAAACTTCTTAGCCTTGAGGTCCCATAAGCGGTATCCCATGGCTGTCCATAACCACTCAAAATGCATTTTCTTGACTTAGGGTCAAGCTTTCTCCATTTCTCCTTCAAAATGTGCACATATGCTTCGCATCCAAACACACATAAGTTCTCATAAGAGAGTTTCTTCCCCAACCACACCTCTTTCGGGATTTCCCCATCCAACAGCCTACTGGGTGATCGATTGATCAGATGAACTACTACATCCATGGCTTCTGCCCAAAAACCATGTGATAGGCAAAAGTTAGAAAGCGTGCTATGACTCCTATCATTGATGGTGTGATTCATCTTCTCGACAACACCATTTTGTTCAAGATTTTTTGGATAGGTAAGCTTCATCTTGATGCCATGCATCTCACAAAACCACTGAAACTCACGAGAGGTAGAGTCTCCATCATTATCAGTCTGCAAGCACCTAAGCTTCCTCTCTAACTGATTCTCTACAAATGCCAATAAATTTTTGAATACATCAAAGGTATCACTCTTTTTTCGTAGAGGATACACCCATACTTTTCATGTAGCATCATCAATAAACGTTACAAAGTATGAAGCCATGCCTAATGACATATTAGGCATGCTACATGTCATTGTGGACTAAATCCAATGGCTCCAATTGTCTCTTCTCAAGAGATCTCTAATGTGACGTCCTAACTTGCTTGCCCATAAAAGCAATGGTCATATAAAGTGAAATCAGAAAATTAAAGGATGGAAGATACTACTAATAGGAAAGGATTTTCATTCCTTGAACACTCATGTGTCCCAACTGGTGATGCCACAAAGAGACAAACAGCTACTTCGTAACACTAATGATGGGATTTTTCACACTGGATACACGCAAAGAGTACAATGTCCCATACTTGGACCCTCAAACAACAACAAGAGACCATTTGCTAATCTTCCATGAGTGATCACCAAACATAGTATGGTAACCACCATCATCCAACTATCCAATTCTAATCAAGCTCTTCGTGAGACCTGGTACATGATGTGCATTCCTAATCACAAAGGAAGAACCATTAGGTACAGATAGATGCACATCTCCCACTCCAACAATGTCACATGCATAGTCATTACCCAGTTGTACACATCCTTTCCTCACCACATCATCAGACGCAAACCACTCCCTATGTGGAGTGACATGAAAGAATGCACCGGAGTCAATGATCTAGTCGCATGACATACCATCACATGTGGCTACAAGAAATGCATCATCAAATGTAGAGGCATACATTACATCACCATCATCACTGTGAATGCTCATAGTGTTCACCTCCTCTACCCTTGCTTTCATCTTCTCTTCCTTGGTTTCATTAGCCTTCTTCTTTCCCTCTCAGGCCTTCTGCCACTTAAAGCCGTCTTTCTTCATGTGGCCCTTCCTACCACAATAGAAGCACCGATCATGAAGCCTCTGGTCTTGGACGTGCCTCTGCCAAGGAATTTCCCCCTTTCATGAGACCTCTTCATCTCATATAGGTCACATAGCTGCTTCCAAACACCATAGGCACCATCTACCATATGTATCACATCAAGGTATATTGACCTTGAGAGCGTAAGTCTTATGGTAGGTCGTGCAAGTTCATCCAATTCCTACCAATCCTCATTGTCCATATGTGTGGGCTTTACACCTTTGCATATAATGGGCATAACCTGCTCTTTTTGCACCAAGAAACTATAGACCTACTCTGGGGCAACAAGAGAACTTAGCACCCAACCTCTCAATGTAAAACAAGACATCCTATGCCATCATAACACACACAAATGAGCTCCAAATGTGACCCAAGGAGCAACACAACAATGCTGACTATGCACCCAAAAAAGCAACCCAACTGCCAACTACAAAAGCTTGATGAACAGAGAACACAATGCCAGGAAATAAGCCCCAAAACGGCCAACAAATTAGCTCCAAAATGTGCCATGCGTGACAGTGCTATTTGTACACCAATATATGCAACCAAACTGCCAATGGCAATGTGCCAACAAAGCACCTGTAAATGTGCCAATGAGGCAACTATAGATCTTAGCCCCAAACTAACCACAAATCAGCCCTGAAAGCAGTCGAGAAACTCCGGAAAAACAGCCCCAAAACAACCCCAAAAATGTGCCAACTACAGTGTCCAATCATCATTGACAATACATCAACCACAACTGCTCAAACTGAGGGCATAAAAACAACCATAAATGAGGTAAGCATGAATCAACAATACATCATTTGAAACCACTTCCAAATCACATTAAGATCATGTGAATTTGTCAAGAATGTGACACCATCAAGGGCCTCTGGCAAGAGAACTTTTAATCGTGAGTCTCAGTGCCAGCCTACAATTACTTGGGGTGCCTAAGCATACGCTCAAGCCAAGCCACAAATCTGATTAAGCCTAACTGATTTCCAACATAGACAAAATGCACCTAAAAACGTCCAATGGGACTCAAAATGCGAGAATATGATGAGTAATCATTGATCAACTGCACCCTAACATAGATGCACAGTGCACAAGCACATAACTCATATTAGAATTTCTAATATAGTTTGTTTTTGAGTGGCAAATTCTTAGTTTTTGAGTTGAAAACTCTCATCCTATGTGGCTCTTATGGCTCTATAATGTTACATCCATTGTTTATTAATTTGACTTTATAATTAAGGGTGTATTTCTACACCAAGATGGTGTATATGTACACCACCTTTGCAAGAGAATTTCATTCACCATTTTTTACTCCTTTCACTGTTTTGTCTATTACTCCTAACTCCCTCCACCATTACCTCTCAACCTTTCTCTCTTCTTGGTCAATCTATTAATATTAGTTCTTAAGAAATTATAGAAAGTAGTATGTTCATGGAAATTTTTTGACCATGTAGCATAATTTGATTAATCTTTAAAAACGATAGAAGTATATAGTTAATCAAGCTTAAAAATTTCATCAGCAAACTATTCTGCATCACTAGCACAATATTCATAGTAGTAAGTATTTTGGTAATCTCATCAAGTAGTTGGTATTTTCATTTAACTTTGGTTTTTAAAGTTAGCCTCAAAAACTGCTTTAGGAGTGTATTCTGGATTTTTGGACTTGTCTTAAGTCTAGTTTTGAAATTGGACTTTAGATAAGTCCAAAAATTTTGAATACAATGTTAGAAGTGTTTAAAGAGTCTAGGTTCCATTACACAGAGTAACCCAAGCAAGACACAGACAATGAGTCCATGGGACATTGGAATTCATTATGGAACCATACCTCTCATCAAAACATAGTGTGTTTCTAAATTAATGACATGCTTGATTAAAGCAAACATCACAATTACAAGTTACCTAAATTCAAGGTTGCAGAAATGCATAAGGTGTGTGAAGCCTGTAAATTTGGAAAACTGGCAAGGAAACCATTTCCTAAGCAAGTTTAAGAGAGTAAAAAGCCATTGGAATTAATCCACTCTGATGTGTGGACTACTAAAGCTGCATCTATTGGAGGCTATCACTATTTTGTCACATTTATTGATGACTTCAGTAGAAAACTTTGGGTGTATTTTATGAAAAAGAAAAGTGAAGTGTTTGGGCACTTCAAAGCTTTTAAAGCTATGGTTGAAAAAGAAACAGGCCTGTAAATAAAATGCCTAAGGTCAGATGGAGGGGGAGAGTACCTCTCAAATGAGTTTGCAAGGTTCTTGCAAGAGCATGGTATAACGCAGCAATATTCATGCAGTCATACCCCACAGCAAAATGGAATTGCAGAAAGGAAAAATAGGCATATTGGAGAGGTATCTCGGGCTATGCTAAATGAAAAAAGATCTACCAGATTATTATTGGGCTAAAACAGTTGCTACAGCAGTTTATATAATGAATAGGACTCCCACTGCAGCAATACATGGCATGACGCCAGAGGAGATGTATACTAGTAGGAAACCAGATATTTCTCATTTGAAAATTTTTGGTTGCATTGCCTATGTCCATGTGCCAGATGAGTTGAGGTCCAAGTTGGATCCAAAAGCTGAGAAGTGCATCTTTATTGGTTATTCTCTGCAGCAAAAAGGGTATAGATGCTATAACCCTTCTACACGTAAGTTCACAGTGAGCAGAGATGTTGTTTTTTATGAGATGAGAAGCTGGTATAAACCAGTAAATGTGATGATTGATGTAGATGCACAAAATGGTAATGTTGCACAGAATTCACAGCAGCAATCACAAAACATCAGTGGACCTGGAGTGTCCTCTAGCAGTGGTTCACATACTTCGCCATGGACAGGCAGATTGAGATCAGGAGAATCTCCTCAAAGCAATGTAGAGAGTGGTATGCAGGTATCATGAAAAGGAAAAGAGAAGGTAGAACAGCCCATCTTTGATGTGAATGCAGGTCACTCTTATGTGGATGGTGAATCCAGTGGCTCAGAACAGAGCATTGATGATGAGTTGGGTATTCCTTCTGTTGTTACACCTAAAGTAAGGAAGACCAGGGATGTTTTGAGAGCACCTGGAAGTGAGCCTATTTTGCACAGGTCTACCAGGGTTAGGTATCCTGTGGATAGGCTAAAATATGATGGATTTACAACCATTCACTATGCCTATATGGTCAAAGTGATACAGGAACCAGAACCCACTTCTTTTGAGCAAGCCATGGGAAATGAAAAATGGGAGAAAGCCATGGATGAAGAAATGGATGCCTTGGATGCAAATGCTACATGGGAATTGGTGCCTTTGCCTAAAGACAAGAATGCAATTGGCTGTAAATGGGTTTATAAGGTGAAGCACAATGCAGATGGTTCTGTGAATAGATACAAGGCAAGATTAGTTGTCAAGGGGTATGCACAGACATATGGCATTGATTATGAAGAAACATTCAGTCCAGTTGCAAGGATGGCGACTGTAAGAGCAGTCATTGCTATGGCTACATCAAAGGGATGGTCTTTACATCAGATGGATGTAAAGAATGCCTTCTTGCATGGTGATTTGCAAGAAGAGGTCTATATGGAGCAGCCACCAGGTTATGTGCTTGCTGTTCATCCTGAGTTTGTTTGCAGGTTGAAGAAAGCCTTGTATGGCTTGAAGCAAGCACCTAGAGCATGGTCTGACAAGATAGGACAGTATCTTGTCACTATTGGCTTTCAGATTTCCAAGGCAGATTTCTCACTCTATGTGAGAAAAACGGAGAAAGGGATTATGCTGCTTGTCATTTATGTTGATGATTTGATCATCACAGGTGATAGTGATGAAGACATCCTTCATGTGAAAATGCTATTGAAGCAGAAGTTTGAGATGAAGGATTTGGGAGAGCTGCGTTATTTCTTGGGCATTGAGGTGATTAGATCACCAAGTGGGATGCAGCTCTTGCAGAGGCAGTATGGACTGGACATGTTGTCCAAATATGGGATGACAGGCTGTAAGCCTATTTCAGTTCCTTTGGAGCAGAATGTGAAGCTGAGCGCAGATGTAGGTGAGCTTCTGGAAGACCCTACTATGTACAGACGCATAGTAGGAAGTTTGATTTACATGACTATTACCAGGCCAGATTTGAGCTATGTTGTTGGGTTGGTAAGTCAGTTTATGCAGACTCCAAGGAAACCGCATTTGGATGGCATTTGGATGCGGCTAGACGCATACTCAGGTATGTGAAGTCCACATTGCAGTATGGACTATTTTATGAGGTTGGGGTTCAGATACAGTTGCATGGATACACTGATGCTGATTGGGCTGGTAGTATTTCTGATAAACGATCTACCAGTGGATATGTGTTCTCTGTTGGGAGTGCTACAGTCACTTAGAGCAGCAAGAAATAGCCTACAGTTGCCTTGTCGAGCACAGAGGCTGAGTACAGGGGTGCAACAATGGTTGCATGTGAGGTAGCTTGGTTGCATAAGCTACTCTATGATATGCATCAGTCTACAGATGGGCCAGTTGTCATTTATTGTGACAACATGAGCAGTATACACTTGGCAAATAACCCATTCTATCATGCTAGAACAAAGCACATTGAGGTGTTGGGATATCTCAAGTTGTATGCCTCAGGCACACCTTATGTTTCTATGTGTGAGTGCTAGAGGCACAATTAGGTTCCCACAAGCACAGTTAGGTGGTGGAAAAGCCACATAGGATGATTGAGTGAATCTAGGAGCAGATTGAGGAGATGATTGTGGAGCTTTGAGGTCATCAGTGATGTCAGTGACCTTGTATGAGGTGCCTACTTAAGGACCTCTTTCTTCTTCATTCTATATGCAAGTATTCTGATTTTGTGTCCACTCTACTCTTTCCTTTCAGTGTTCCAACATGGTATCAAAGCCATTTGATCCCCCTTGAGCCCATTTTTGCCACATCATCATCTTCTTCTTCTTCTTCTTCTTCACCATCTCTCCCTCTTCTTCCAAAAACTTGCTTAAGCTTGTTCTCCTCTGATTCTCACCCATTTCCCATGCCCTTTCTGCTGGAGATCCCTCTTGTTGGGGCGAGTTTCGGGCCTGAAGGAATTGAAGAATAAAATGCGCTGCTGGTCGCCATTGCACGAAAATCGTCGATACTTCTTCCTGCAAGTTCTCTGCGCCTGCTCTGTCTTTGTCTAATTCCTTCCAGGGCAAGCTTATCCATACCTAGAGCTACCTTATGCTGAAATCTGAGCAGCAATGGCTGCATATTGAAGGAGAAAACAGAGAAAAACCAGTCGACTTTGTTCAAGAAGGTGAAGGCGACCTGACGCATATTTTCGCCTCTTCTTCCCAGAGGATCTACTGTGGCATACCAGCTTTCTTTTGCCTCAGAAAGCCCCCTTTCTTTTTCTTTGAAGAGTGTGATATGAGCCCTCCAAGTTCAGCTCTCTAGTTTTGACAGTTTTGACATACTTTTGAAAATGATGCTACATAAAATGCTACTCTAGCATTTCTGGTCTTTTGAAGTTTTCAATAACTTCACCACAAGTGTGGCTTCAGTTTTTCTTTGAATTACTAGACCTGGTTTTGATTGGAAAGTTCTCATTTTAAGCCACCTCCGTGAAGTATGTAAGAAGAAGCATCATTGATTGAAATTTGGTCACAAGGCTTTGCTACATTAAATGCTTATATTTTGAAGCATTTCAGTTGTTATTATAAGCCCTGTAAGAGAGAAGACACTGCCCAATACCTGGGTTAGACCCTCTCATGTCTTGCTTATGCAAAATATGTGAAAAGCCAAAACATAAAGCAATGTCTTGTTATGCTACAAAGGATGAAAATGCCAATCTAACTTCCTTGTTGAAGATTGCCAAAACAATGGTTGCCAAAAAGGAAGCAACTTCAAAGACAGAAAATGCAAATCTACTTTCAGTTGATGAGCCTCCACAAGATGAGGCATCCCATGAAGATTATGCATTTTAAATCATCTCTATGTATGCTCCAGATCTCTCCTTTTATGTCAAGGTACTCAGCCTGGATAGTCCTCCAAAATGAATGAAAAGAAACTATTGTGTGTTGTGTGTTTTGTAAACACCTCTGGTCACCTTGTGATGTAGGCCATGTGTATGTTTTGTTCCATGGTACCTCCTACAGACATTGTGTGCATGTACATGTAGGGGAGATAACCATTGGAAGGTCTGTTTGTATCCCTTTCTGTTTACCTTACACCCAAGGGAACCCTTGCTAGCATGAGAACCTAGCCATAGATTTATCCTTGACCACCATGAGATGGCATGAGAAACTATGAGACTAGATGTATCCTTGACATAGCCTGAGGCATTTCCTTGAGGGGGGGTTTGTTGGGATATCTCAAGGTGTATGCCTCAGGCACACCTTATGTTTCTATGTGTGAGTGCTAGAGGCACAGTTAGGTGCCCACAAGCACAGTTAGGTGGTGGAAAAGCCACATAGGATGATTGAGTGAATCTAGGAGTAGATTGAGGAGATGATTGTGGAGCTTTGAGGTCATCAGTGATGTCAGTGACCTTGTATGAGGTGCCTACTTAAGGACCTCTTTCTTCTTCATTCTATATGCAAGTATTCTGATTTTGTGTCCACTCTACTCTTTCCTTTCAGTGTTCCAACATGAGGTGCATTATCACTATGTGCGGGAGAAGGTTTTACTAGGTCTTATTGATCTAGTTTATGTCAGCATAAAGGATCAGGTAGCTGACATATTCACGAAGGCATTGGGCACAGAGAAGCTGCGCAAGTTTAGAGACTTGCTTGGTGTGCAGGAATTGGGATTGAGCTCGAGGGGGAGTGTTGAGATATCGAGCTCCACTCGCGATATGCCAGGGTGACCATTGTGCATTTATGTCACCGACTTGTTAGCTACAGATGCGGTTGGTACACCGCCCACGAATAATAGCTGAATGACAGCTATCCTTATCTACACTAGTTCGTGGCTTAGTTAGTATGCCACCTTAGTTAGTTGAGTTTGGTTTGAGACCCACATATAGGGTTCTTCTATTTCTTTGTACTAGAGTTCTTTTGGCTTTCACAACTAAGAAGAGGAAAACTGTTTTCAGCCTCCACCTTTGTGTGTATTCCCCCATTGTGCTTGTGAGAAAGCCTCAAGTGAGACTCCTTCCCTCTCTCCCACTATCTTCACACTGGAAGGAAACCAAACATTTCTCATTTGAAAATTTTTGGTTGCATTGCCTATGTTCATGTGCCAGATGAACTGAGGTCCAAGTTGGATCCAAAAGCTGAGAAGTGCATCTTTATTGGTTATTCTCTATAGCAGAAAGGGTATAGATGCTATAACCCTTCTACTCGTAAGTTTACAGTGAGCAGAGATGTTGTTTTTTATGAGATGAGCAGCTGGTATAAGCCAATAAATGTGATGATTGATATAGATGCACAAAATGGTAATGCTGCATAGAATTCATAGCAGCAATCACAAAATATCAGTGGACCTGCAATGTCCTCTAACAGTGGTTCACATACTTCGCCATGGATAGGCAGATTGAGATCAAGAGAATCTCCTAAAAGCAATGTAGATAGTGGTACGCAGGTATCACGAAAAGGAAAAGATAAGGTAGATCAGCCCATGTTTGATGTGAATGCAGGTCACTCTCATGTGGATGGTGAATCCAGTGGCTCTGAACAGAGCATTGATGATGAGTTGGGTATTCCTTCTATTGTTACACCTGGAGTAAGGAAGACCAGGGATGTTTTGAGAGCACCTGGAAGTGAGCCTATTTTGTGCAGGTCTACCAGAGCTAGGTATCCTATGGATAGGCTGAAATATGATGGATTTACAACCATTCACTATGCCTATATGGTCAAAGTGATACAGGAACCAAAACCCACTTCTTTTGAGCAAGCCATGGGAAATGAAAAATGGGAGAAAGCCATGGATGAAGAAATGGATGCCTTGGAAGCAAATGCTACATGGGAATTGGTGCCTTTGCCTAAAGACAAGAATGCAATTGGCTATAAGTGGGTTTATAAGGTGAAGCACAATGCAGATGGTTCTGTGAACAGATATAAGGCAAGATTAGTTGTCAAGGGGTATGCATAGACATATGGCATTGATTATGAAGAAACATTCAGTCCGGTTGCAAGGATGGCAACTGTAAGAGTAGTCATTGCTATGGCTACATCAAAGGGATGGTCTTTACATCAGATGGATGTAAAGAATGCCTTCTTGCATGGTGATTTGCAAGAAGAGGTCTTTATGGAGCAGCCACTAGGTTATGTTCATGCTGTTCATCCTGAGTTTGTTTGCAAGTTGAAGAAAGCCTTATATGGCTTGAAGCAAGCACCTAGAGCATGGTCTGACAAGATAGGATAGTATCTTGTCACTATTCGCTTTCAGATCTCCAAGGTATATTTCTCACTTTCTGTGAGGAAAACAGAGAAAGGTACTATGCTGCTTGTCATTTATGTTGATGATTTGATCATCACAAGTGATAGTGATGAAGATATCCTTCATGTGAAAATGTTATTGAAGCAGAAGTTTGAGATGAAGGATTTGGGAGAGCTGCATTATTTCTTGGGCATCGAGGTGATTAGATCACCAAGTGGGATGCAGCTCTTGCAGAGGCAGTATGGATTGGACATGCTGTCCAAATATGGGATGATAGGCTGTAAACCTATTTCAGTTCCTTTGGAGCAGAATGTGAAGCTGAGCGCAGATGCAGGTGAGCTTCTGGAAGACCCTACTATGTACAGAAGCATAGTAGGAAGTTTGATTTACATGACTATTACCAGGCCAGATTTAAGCTATGCTATTCGATTGGTAAGTCAGTTTATGCAGGCTCCAAGGAAACCGCATTTGGATGCAGCTAGATGCATACTCACGTATGTGAAGTCCACATTGCAGTATGGACTATTTTATGAGGCTGGGGTTCAGATACAATTGCATGGATACACTGATGCTGATTGGGCTGGTAGTATTTCTGATAGACGATCTACCAATGGATATGTGTTCTCTTTTGGGAGTGCTGCAGTCACTTGGAGCAACAAGAAATAGCCTATAGTTGCCTTGTCGAGCATAGAGGCTGAGTACAGGGGTGCAGCAATGGCTGCATGTGAGGTAGCTTGGTTGCATAAGCTAATATATGATATGCATCAGTCTACAGATGGGCCAGTTGTCATTTATTGTGACAACATGAGCAATATACACTTGGCAAATAACCCAGTCTATCATGCTAGAACAAAGCACATTGAGGTGCATTATCACTATGTGCGGGAGAAGGTTTTACTAGGTCTTATTGATCTAGTTTATGTCAGCACAGAGGATCAAGTAGCTGACATATTCATGAAAGCATTGGGCATAGAGAAGCTGTGCAAGTTCAGAGACCTGCTTGGTGTGCAGGAATTGGGATTGAGCTCGAGGGGGAGTGTTGAGATATCGAGCTCCACTCGCGATATGCCAAGGTGACGGTTGTGCATTTATGTCACCGACTTGTTAGCTACAGATGTGGTTAGTACACTGCCCACGAATAATAGCTGGATGACAGCTATCCTTATCTACACTAGTTCATGGCTCAGTTAGTATGCCACCTTAGTTATCCTTATCTACACTAGTTCATGGCTCAGTTAGTATGCCACATTAGTTAGTTGAGTTTGGTTTGAGACCCACATATAGGGTTCTTCTATTTCTTTGTACTTGACTTCTTTTGGCTTTCACAACTAAGAAGAGGAAAACTGTTTTCAGCCTCCACCTTTGTGTGTATTCCCCCATTGTGTATGTGAGAAAGCCGCAAGTGAGACTCCTTCCCTCTCTCCCACTCTCTTCACACCAACATGCAGGAACAATAGAATAGTGAGCCCCCTTTTTGCTACTACCAAAAGAAGACAAAACAAACTCTAATTAAAGTATATAATGAAGCAAAACAATTTTCAACCACCACGTTGGTTTAGGACAGTCACACAATCTCAATAACCGGGTTGGTCTAGGATAGTCAACCACTGGGCTGGTTTAGGACACATTTAGGACAGCCACAATTTCAACCACCGAGATGGTTTCGAACACTGTCACAATTTCAACCACTAGGCCGATTTAGCCTGACGTTCTCAACTTCACATATTAGAGATTAACAAATATATTGCTTTTCATTTCTGAATTTCACCATTAGAAAATAACAATATATTGCTTTTCATTTCTGAATTTCACAATTTCAATCATAATTTATGTCAGTAATTACTTGCTATTTGTCATGAACCGGCACCGGGCTGATTTAGGACAATCACATTAAGTCCAAGCCATCCCAGTCTAGAAATAGTGATATATGACCCAAATAGCTAGAAATTAAGTTCAATGAATTTAAGTACTAAGAAACACAATAATTTCAACCACCGGCCTGGTCAATAACTAATATTTTTTCAACCACGTTGGTTCAGGGACGATTACATAACTGGTGATTGAGCTGAAGCAGCCACGGTTGCATGATGTTTCAACCACCAGGTTGCTTTACTAAAATGCCAATATATTGTTGTTAATTTCTGCTCAACCATACTCTGTTCAACCACGCTGGTTCAAGACAATCACATAACTGGCGATTGAGCTGAACCAGCCTATGATTGCATGATGTAAGCCTGGTTTAGGAAATTGAACAAGTAAACTATCCCAAATCTCAATCACAAACAACCACAGGGCTGGTTTAGGCACCACTAACCTGTGTTGTATCTAGAATGTGTATGATGTGCTCCTCAAACACCTTGCATCCCATACACTTCTTACAGATGTCCTTTTTATTAGAGAAACTCTCGTATTTTTGTACCATAATGTCGTCATTGTAGCGATGACTTTTGCACTTAGGTTGTCTCTCCTTTTCTTGCATTCTGTTGAAGCCCACAGACTTCTCAAATCAGGATGATCGTGCATTGCTTCTGCTCTATGTTCAACTATTGGAGCCATGTTGGTCCTTTTGATTGACAACATCTTCGACATTGTGCACCCAATCCATTTCTCCTTTGTTTTAGGGGACACCTACATAGCTAATGTCACCCTCTTTTTAGCTAGTTGATCTAAGCTATGCACCCCTTTCACTTTCTATAGGCAATTTCTCAGGTTAGAGAGCATTGCGTCTTGGGCGGGCATCTCTCGAGGTATTGGTAGGGTTGTTACTCTATGAACTTTAGGGTGCATGCTAAAGCTTGTGAAGACTTTAGGGTTGTTACTCTATGAACTTTAGGGTGTAGGCTAAAGCTTATGAAGACTCGAGACCCATAATCACCTGAATGGCCTGATGTTGCTGCCTCAAATGCTCCCACCAATCGTGACACTAGAGCTCATGTTCTTCTCTCCGATGGCAATGATCAAATGTGTGCATTTGCAACCACTTCTTGCTTCTTCTCTGCAAGGAGTCTTCTTTCTTCTCGTTGTTTCTCCCTTTGCAGATGTTGTAAAAGTGTCTTCCGTTGCTGATTTGATACTATGCCAGTGCTTTCCTCGACCTGCTCTCTATTCCTTGTGCCTTAACCTCGCTTTTCAGATTTCTTATTTTGCAACCTCTGTCTACTTCTCTTGCATGCAATGGCGAGCTGCATGTTTCCACTGATGCCATGGCCACAATCAGTCTAGAATAGACCCAGAGAACCTAGTTGGTGAGACAAGTAAAGAATAGAAGACACTTACCCAAAAGAAGACAATAGCAAACCAAAGTCTACACAAGGTCATGTCGAGGTGCGTGTTGGTTGCAGGGTGTTTGCAGGGCGGGGGTAGGTTGCAGGTACTTAATCTTCCAAGATTCGATAGGCGGGAGGTGAAAATTCAAACTTCATGGGAGTAGCAAAATTTCAACTGCCAGTTTTTGCCCCTCCGGCGATACACATCGGCAGAATTGGAAATCCCAAACAAGTCCAATGTGGCCTAAAATGCTTCAAAACACAAATAGGCCAAAGGCCATGCTATTGGGTTTGATGCATTGTATAATTAAATACAATGACCTTTGGCATGCTTATGAGCCATATAGCAAGCAAGTGCATGGAAAAATAAACAATTCAAAATTGTAAATAGTGTTGGATTTATTAAAATATCCTTTCACATGCACAAATTGCACTTTTTCAACTTCTTCCATTTTAGGGTGAATCTAGATACCAATACCAACAAGTATCAATGTTTTAAGACCACCATGCAGTAGTCCCACTAGTTTGGATTCCAAATTTCAATAAAAAAAATTATGGAGTGTGCCCTCAAATGGGTTTGCATCACTTTAGCACAACATTGGAGGCCCGTTAACCCATGCCTAATGTTCTCATTTAGGTGTGTCCTTGGGTTGAGGAGAAGCTCACGTAGGTACTTTTGAATGATTACTTAGTTGCATGTATGTATAGAACAAAATTTTGATGTTTTTGAATAAATTGCTATATCCTATAGTCTTCAAGATGCATGCTTCACATGCAACATAGCACTTGTAATGCTTTAACGGTCTCGTTACAAATCCTTATTCCATAATTTTTTGCTCTCATGTTCAATTTTGGATTGTGTACTACAACTTGAAGACAAAGTTTTCCAAATTCCATTGAGCAATGCATAAGTTATGGGTCATGCAAGATACCTATATACAGAAAAGTCCCTAAACCTCACCAAAAATGGCTACACCCAAGCAAACAATGATCCTAAATGGTTTAGGAGGAGTCCAAGGTTGAGGAATGGAGAGCTAGTCTCCTTCGCAGATTTGAGGGGTAAGGGTTGAGGAGGAGGGACAAGGAAGGATGAAGAGGGAGGAGAGTGGAGGAGGTGAGAGGAGGGAGGAGGAGGAGGAGGAGGAGGAGGAAGGAGGAGGATGGGAAGGAGGAGGAGGAGGAGGAGGGAGGAGGAGGGTGGAGAAAGAGCGAGGAGGAAAAGGGAGGAGGGAGGAGGAGGAGGGTGGAGGAAGAGGGAGGAGGAGAGAGGAGGAGATGGAGGAGGAGGGAGGCAGAGGAGGGAGTACAAGTGTAGGGAGTGCAAGGGGAAAGGCATGCTAGAACATGATAGTCTAAGAGAGCATGGATGCAATGGATATCAATCACACGAACACAATAGTGAGCTTGAACACTGAACTCGAAAGAGTAGGGGTTCATTCCATTGAGAGATATTTGTACATGTTGGTCTCTACACAATCCATAGGTACCTGCATGGTGGGACCTCTATTGTAGGAGATCTTTTGGACAAGAGTCCCTCCACTTTTGGGGGGGACCTTTTGGGTCTATACACAAAGTGGTGGGATCTTTGAGTCTCTAGACAAAGTGGAGGGACCTTTTGGGTCTCCACACAAAGTGGGGGGACATTTTGGGTCTCTACATAGAGTGGGGGGACCTTTTGGGTCTCTACACAAAGTGGAGGGACTTTTGGGTCTCTACACAAACTGGGGGGACCTCAAAAAGTTTAGGCTTTTTGTATTTCTCTCTCTAGATGTAGTATTTGTCTCTCTTGATCTTGATTTTGCAAGTATGATTGGATATTTTTTAGAAAGTATTTTGGCTATCCTCATCATTTAAGATTCATCATACCATCTTTTAGGCTCAGTATTTTACAAGCGAAGCTTTGCTGCTACTCTACACACACAATGCTCTCATCATTGTTGTCCTAGACTGCACTTTTGGTCCTTGTTACCACATGGTTAACAACTCCCATGGACTGATTTGATTACCCGCATCGGGTTATGGTTAAGTCTATAGATGATGTTGGGCTACGGTTGTCTTTACCCAATGAGTATGGTAAAGATGGCATCGGTGATAGATGGAGTGAGCTTGTTGTTAATATTTTCCTTGTAATCCACGAACACCATAGATTGCTTGCTCAGTTTTTAAGAAGCCAGTGTCAACCATTTCTTCAAACACACATAACGCCCTTGAAGAGATATGGTTCTCTAAAAGAGGCGACTTGTTGTTTTGACCATCTATCTATTAATTTGGATTGAAGTTGAGGTTGGGAAAATGGTCATCAATGGTGAGGGACATCTCCAGGATTACTGCTAATGCTTCACTGTATTTTGCACTTTCCTTGAGTGTTTTGTTATAACTACCTTGCATAATTGATGAATGTTTGTCCAAGGCTTTGATGAGTACAGTTTCTTGGCTTGTCCATTTGATTTTAGTGTTTCTCTTGATTAACGGCAGAGGAGCATCTACACTATCTAGATCATGATGATTGGCATCCCACCGGTAGCAATGGGGTACCACGTCAAATGTGGGATCCCACCGGTAGCGATGGGGTATCGCATCAAATGTTGGTGGAAAGTGGAGGGACAGTAGGGCAAATGGATTTAGCAATTTAATAGTCCTGAAGGGATGGATTATCAAGTGTTGGAAAAACGTTAGGTGTAGCTAGATGATAGGAGTTAGATTCTTGTATTAGGTGGTAGTGTTGAGAGGCATGGGCAAAGAGGCATGGCAAGGAATATGGGGTAGCATGGATTTCTAGAAAGGCATGGAGAATAGTACTAGAGTTAGGGAGGGATGTGAGAATATCAGAATAGAGAGTGGCAAGCTAGGGGGGATTAGATTTAAGGTAGACCACATATTCCTCTGGCAGAACTTTGTCACTTCTAGGAGGCATTGTCAGCTTTAATGTAAGATTTTTTTGGGAGTTATATCTCATGGGAGTTTTTGGTGATTGTCATAGTAAGGGTAGGAGGCCGGCTACTACCCCAAGAGTGGGGCTTCCCATCAAGCATTGATATGGTAGTATTGCATCATCCTTTAACCGTATGAAATTTGCATGCACTAAGAGATAGGACACATTCTTCTAATCTTCATCCATCTATTGGCATAGATCTCAGAGAGTCTTTGTGCTTATTGGCTTGGTCCAATCAAGACCAGATACTGCATGTAACATCTTGATTTGCAAGTGTTTCCATGGTATGAGTATTCTTCCTTCAAGGTGATCCTCTTGCTATAGAATTGCAACAAGCTCCTAGTATAATGTAGCTTGGGGGGTTCACTATGTATGAACCCTCTATATCACGTGAGTTCGAGGCCTATTTGTAAAATCCCTTATCTGTAAATTTTGCCTTAATAAAACGTACCCTTTTTCTATACAAATCTGTAAATTTTTTTAAATTTCATTTTAAATGCTCCCTTATGTATATTAATTTTGGAGAAATTTAGGAATTAAAAATATCCTTCTGTTGAACTCACGTGATAGGGTTACATATGATGAGTGACCCCCCCAAGTAATGTAGTGATGCCCTGTACCAAACAATCTTGTGCTGACCCCTCTGCATCATCATCAGCTTGACCTGGTAGTTGAAGTTCTAATTTGGAAATTTTTGATTTTTTATTTTGCTACTCTATGCACTTTTCTTTATATTTACCTAGTGTTGTTGAGGTGTATGCCAACTTTAGACTATTGAATTGTTGAGCTACTTTTGGATGCCCTAGCAATTGATCATTAAGCATGCAGAGTTGGAGTATCTCTTGCTCTTGAGCATCCAATTATGCTTTGGTGTTCACAAGTATGTCCCTTGATGCCATGCATTCCTTTTATAGTGCTTCAATTTGATGTTTACCTTCTTTGAGGCTGTTATGCAACTCATTGTTTGTGTCTATTGTGGCATGGATTTGATCCTCTTTAAGTAGTAATCTTTCATTTAAGTGCACCATTTCCTTCTTGATATCATCACAAGTGACTTGCACTTGGCAGAGGGATAACTCGACCTCTTCCTTTCTATTCAAAGCATCAGATAGTTGTATGTGTTTTTCTTTGAGAGAAATCGTGGCTTGTTGGGCATCCTTTCTACTTTTTGCTAAAGCATTTTGTGCAAGGAGCTATTGCTGCATTTGTTCTACCATGCTTTCCTTCAGCTTATGAATTTCAGTCTCCGCACTTTGCAACTTGGTTTGGAGTGATGGGAGCATCTGCCTTTCCATTTCTCTTTCTTGCTCATCTAATGCCATGGTAGCAAATAATTAAGATCAATTTTGTAACTGTTGAGTGTGATTTTGTATGATCTAGAATGTGCTATGGCCTTGTTTGTATTGGACGTGCAATTGACTCCCATGTGCCCATGTGAAATTTTGATCTATTTTTCGAACAGCAGTCTATTGTATGGTGCCACTCACAAGTCACCAACGTTGATGAATCCACGACTCTGGGCCACGTGAGTGAGACTCAATAATAGGTTTTCCATAGTGGCGGGCTAGTGAAGGGTAAAGGCCTATGGCCCATGCTATTTGGCTCACTTGCAAAGTCATTATGTGGCATGGTCACCTCTTGGATTTCCACGCTCAAGTTCTTCTATTGCGATAGCAATACTGAACTGAGTTGCAGGATTCTTTGGCAGAGTTACACATTGTCATTCTCTAGAATCTGTTTTCTGCCCATCCATGTTATCCACATTGAGACTAGGTGGAGGCTCTAATTCCCCTTCTGGAGATAGTATCAATGTTTCAAAGTTTTCTATATCTTGTGTTGAGAGGTGTAGAGTCTTCCTATTGCTCTATTGCAAACCCAATTATAATGGCCAGTAGATGGGCAATGTAGCTTTTGCCATCAGTGTGTAGTAGATACATAATTGGTTAGCAGCAAAAATATGTGTTGAGCCCAATCTTGTATTTTTTTCTCTACAAAGGATTGTAAGACTTTTTAATGACATATAATTTTTTCTCTCTTGTATGATTGAAAATTTCAGCCAAAAACTTAGCTACCTCTTTGCATATGGGATCCAAAATCAAATCATTCCCCCACTCTGTGACTTTGTGGTAAGTGGGAATAAATCCTGAATCTTAGAGAATCTTGCATCCAAATGTTTCTTTGGATATTCTTCTTGTGCCCCTGGAAATGAGAAAGCTTCCTACATAGTGGATCTACTGAGGTAGATCTGTAAGGGCTTTTCTTTATATGTTACTATGCCGTACTTATCTTTCCCCAACTCTCTGCTTTTATATGATGTTATGAATGGAGAAATGTATTTTATCCTAGTAGCAGGTATTTGTAAGAACGATTTTAGCTTCTCAAAAATACTTCCTAGTCTTTTTGACTTCAAGAAGTTGTATGGGTGACATGACGAACATTGAGACTCATGTGGCCATACAAGTATTGTTTCATCTGTTGCTAGCTCTTTGTTGGTTTGGTCATCAAGGTGCATAGTCAATTGCTCTACCTTGATTTCTCCTTACTCTAGAGTCCTTAGATTCTATGGCATATGTTCTTGGCATGTTGCATTTATTTGTTCATCAGTATCACTGTACAGAACCACTAGCAATGGTTGTTTTGGTGCTGACCTCTAGTTTAGTGATTTTGGATCTTGTCCTTCTTCAAGTTGGTGATTTGAGGAGGGCTATTGAGGTTGAGTTTTGGGCCATTTGGCATGGTGTCACTGTGTCGATGGCATTGTAGGCCTTTTTCCCATCTTATTGGACTGTCTTCACCCTGGCATTTCACACATAAATTAGGTCCTAGTTTGACATTGCCAATATAGTGCCATGTGCTAAGCATGCATGTTTCTAATGCATTTTACTCTTTTTGTGATGAGGGTGCCATGTGTGTGGATCAAAGCAAGTATCTCTTAAGGCTTTTATTCATGCAATTTATTCGTGGTGCTTGAAGCCGTGTGGATGCGCTATACATGACTAGCGAGGTAGGCATTCCTCCTACATGCTTAATTTGCTAAGGGAATCATAGGGTAGCTAGGACTCAGTCATCACCTCTGAGCCCTAGGTCAAAATCGATTGAAACTACCTATATGTGCAAAGTTGTACATACGCTAGTGAGTGCTCATGATACAATATAGTCCTAACTATGGAAGACTTGGGCACCCAAATCTTCATTATTGTCAAGGATGGCTTGCATGTTGATGTAGTAGTGCTTCAGTCGGCTCTCGTTTATTGTTATTGTGAACTCGACTCCATTCAATGTTTCTAGTAGCATAGCTCCGATGGGGTTTATTTTTTTGACTCTATAAGGTCCTTGACCTAGAAATTTGAGCTTGCCCTTTTGGACTTTTGTATTGTACAAAAAAACCAGGTCACCTTCCTTGATATCTTTGTCTTTGAGGTTTTTGTCAAACCATGCCTTCCTTCTTCATTTTTTTTTTTCATGGCACGGTAGGCAACTCTAGTCTTTGTATGCTTCTCTAGTTGGTAGATTCTTTCTTTCAGGGATGCATGATCTCCCATGCATTCTTGTACTACTATGCGTAGATTGGGTATTACAAATTCCAGTGGAACCACAGCTTTGGTTCTACCTTGGTGAGGACAATGCATAATATTTTGTTGGTGGATTTGGCTTGTCCATTCCCTTTGGGGTAGTAAGGTGTGCTCTTTCTATGGATTACCATAAAGCCATATAAGAGTTTTTGGATGAGCTCATGACAAAATGTGTGCCTCTATCTGACACAATTTCAATGGGACATCCAAATTGTGTGATCACATTCTCGTACAAGAACCTTGCTTTGCATCTGGCATCTACCTTTCTGACTGCTTTAGCTTCAACCCATTTGGTAAAAGTAATCAGTGGCCACAATGATGTAACATGTCTGTGTTCCCTTTGCTGCTACTAGATGAATGACACCCACAAAATCAATCCCCCATTTTTCAAAGGGTTTTTGTGCAACAACATTTGTTAGGTTTGAAGTCTTTGTGTTGTGGTTTAGTAGTTTGTTGGATTACATCACAACTTTTGAGATATTCATAGGAATTTGTCCAAAGTGTTGGCCACCAGAATCCTACGAGAAGGACTTTTCTTACTATTTATTCCCCTTGGAAATGTCCACTCACAATGCCTTCATGGGATTCACTAAGGATTGGCATGATCTCATGTGGCATTACACATCACCTTAAAACTTGGTCCTTTCCCATCTTGTATAGTTGCCCAGCAACGAGTTGATAGGGTTTTAAAATTAGTTTTTTGGCATCCACTACTTTCATTTTAGGAGGTGATCTTCCTACCATTAAGTACCCAATGATGTCCAATTAGGCACAATGTCTATTTGAAATAATGCGACATCTGGTAGGTCATCTTCTATTCCTTCCGGCTCTTCTCTTGTCCTTAACCATGACATGTGATCAGCAATGAAATGTTGAGCTCATTTTCTCACCAGTATTTTAAAATTAAATTCTTGTAGTAGTAGAAGCCATTGAGTGATCTAGCCTGTGGTGCATGGCTGATTCACAGGATATAATAAGGCTTGACGATCTATGTAGAAGAAAAAGTCAGTAGATAGCCAATGGATAGTGTCAAAATTTCTTCACGCTGTAGATCATTGCCAAGGCTTCTCTTTCAGTTGTGGTGTAACTCACCTCTACATCATTTAGCTGTCTGCTTGCAAAGTATACTAGGTAGTCTTTGTTGTTTTTGCCAGGTTGACATAACATACTCCCTACTACATCATTGGAACCATCAGTATGTACATGAAATTCTATGTCCCAATTTGGTGCCATTAAAACAGGGGTTGTGATTAATCTCCACTTGAGGGTTTCAAATGCTTGTTTGCATTCATCTATTTAGATGAAGTAGTTTAGGAGCTTATATAGGGGTCTTGCAATCATGGGATACCTCAGTATGGACCTTCTATAGTAACCGGTATGGCCCATGAAGACTTGGACTCCCTTGGCATTTGGTGGGGGGGGAAGCTGCATGATGATCTTTATTTTGTCCATGTCAGTGGCAATTCGATGTCAATGTGTCCCAAGACTACTCCATGTGTGACCAAGAATAGGAATTTTTGAGGATTCAAAGAGATTCCATACTCCCTACATTATTTTAGTACCTCTTCAAGGCATTTTAAGTGGATTGTGATTCTATCAGTGCCCCAATCATGGAGTATCAATGCTCCCTGAAGCCATGGTCTTCCCAACAATATTTGATATGATGTGGCTCCCTTGGGAAGATCCAAGATAGTAAACTGGAGAGTGAACCTGCTAACTCCATCAATTTTTGTGGACACATTGTCAATGATACCCAATGGCTTCATTTTAGTGTGGCCAGCTAGGCGGATGTTGAATGTGACCTTTTGCATCAGAGGTAGGCCCCATTCTTCATATAATTCTCTTGCTAAAATGGCTCGGACTCCGGCTGCGCCATCCACTATTGCAAGGTATTGGACAAAGGCTTTATGCTCCAATGGGATGGCTACATTTTTTATGTCATCCTAACACTGAATTTTACTGAAATAGCCTTCTCCACTTAAGTGGAGGGAAGTATTGTGAAGATTTGATCCTTCCCTTGAAACTCGCCCACATTGTAGGGCAATTTCTTGGTAAGGTCCCAATTAGCATCGTGATGGGGCAGCTTCTCAAGCTTGCTAGTGCGGTGCCATCCAATTGGGTATGTTTTTCATGTTGCTCCATTACCCTTTGGAAGTTAGTGGGATCAAGCATTGTGTCAATGTTGGGTGATGATGATGCTTTGACCTCTGCTGCCATCCTCTCTATCTCAAATTTTGCTTACTCCTGTTGTACCCATTGCTTCAAGGCTTGGTAGCAAGCCTTCTCAGTCTTAGCGTTGGGGTATTCTTCCTTGGCTTCTTGGGTGGCATGGTCTCACTGAGTTGTGGGATTGGCATGGCTTGTTTTGCCAGAGGGCTCTTTGCCTTTTCAGCAAAAAGGAGTTTTTTCCATGCCGCTTCTTTCTACTGCCTTGTTATGATCAAGACTGGCTCTGATGCCACACTTTGTGTTGCCACAGGATGAGAGTTGAGTCTAGCTCTACATGAAATACCACTTGAGGTTCCAAAAATTTCATGCACAAAGGATGCTTTTATTCTAACTTTTATTTTTGGATAATAAAATTTATCCAACTCTAAATTGAAAGAAAAATAAATCTTACCTAAATTCCTCAATGATGTGCTTTCGCCCTCCCCACTTCCAAGTTTTAATTCTCTAATATTACAAAATTTTATCTTTCTCAATTTGTCGCCCAATAGAGTGGCTTTAACTTTGGCCTTCCTTAATTTCTCTTGAGCCTTTGTGTATTCTTACTTTCCTTCAATAATTCCTCTTTCAATTTAGATCTCTCTACTTGTTCATAGAGGCACTTGTACATGGTAGCAATAAAAGATTTTGTTATATATTCATACAAACCATTGCGGGCTTCATCCAAGAACTTGAGCAATGTTGTTGGATTAAAAAATGCAGAAGTAGAATTTCATGCAGCCCCTTTGGTCGTATATCAGCATCAACTCCCTTAATCCAGGGCACGAGCTAGTAGCACGCGCAGTGGGGCACCAGGGTGTGAGACAAAGCTCCGTTGTCCATGGGTGATCAAGCATTTAATCTTGAGGATGTTACACTGCGAGTTGGTGACATGTCCCCTCACCACCATGTCTCGCTTGACCACAACACGGGGTACTTAGTTGGTCATCACACTCGAGTGAGCAGTATATGCATAAAGAGTGGCGAAGTTGTCATGTGCATGTGTGCATGTGTGGTGTCATGTGCGAGCGTGCTCGAGTGCATGTGCATGAGTGCAAAAGATGTTGTCAATGTTGACAAACAGGTGCGATGACATGCCACATGTAATCAGGTTCTATCAAGGAGTGTGTTAAGGAGAGAAGGTGATGGTGATGTGTATGATGATGGGAAAGAGAGAGGATATGTGAGGCATGGGAACGCGGTTCATTAGGTGGATGTTTTGTGAGGACAAAGATGAGGGGAAAGTTGGTGAGGATAACAATGATGATGATGCTTATGATTATGAGAAGGGCATTGAAAAGGAGATGGTTCTTACAAGTGTGTGTGTGGTGTGCAAGATAACGTATGCACGGGTTTCTTCAACCTCCTTTTTTCTTCATCTCCATAGCTTCTTCTTCTTCTCTATCTTCTTCTCCTTCTCACATTATCTCTTCTTGTTCACTTTATAGTATAGACCCCTATTTTACATTAAGTGTTACTACACCACACCCATCACATTACAAGTTACAGGTAGTAGGTAGTGTTATCTCAACACTTCAAATCTACATTTATGTAACCATAAAGACACAACTATGTAACCATCTATGTAGCCCATCTATGTAACAATAAAGACACAACTCCACATTCCTCTCATACGACATCCCATAATTGATAGTGGCCTTTGCATACTGCATCATCCTCTCAACTACATCAAGATGGCTCTTACAAGGCCTTGCATGAACTGACTTACTACTCCCACTGAGTAGCTCAAGTCCAACCATGTAATTGTCAAGTAAACAAGGCTCCCAACCATCTGTCGATACATAGTAGTGGTGTGTCTACGGGCTAAAATCCTATCATTCCATACTTCTCTAGCATATCCCAAGGATATTGTCTTTGAGCCATCCATATTCTTCATGAAGTATTTATTACCTTGATACCAAGAAAATACCATCACTCTCCCTAACCTTTCATGTCAAACTCTGCTGAAAGTTTCTTTTTCAAGGCTGAAATTTTCTTTGCATGACTTCTTGTAATGATCAAGTCATCCCCATAAATCACAACTACAACCATTTTGTCATTCACTTGCTTCACATAGAGTGAATGACTGCATTTGATTGTCTAAACTACATGTTTTTCAAGGATTGATTGATCTTCTCACATCAAGCTCTAGGTGCCTTCTTGAACTCGTACAATGCTTTTTTTTGGCTAGACACAAAATCAGGATGCTTTGGGTGAAGGTTGTATCATGTATACTTCTTCTTGCAAGTCTATATTCAAAAATGTATTTTTCACATCCATCTACCATAGTCTCCATCCATACATGCTTGCCAATGCAATCACGTTCACACAGTTGTCATCTTGGTAATGAGACTAAATGTTTCATTATAATCTAAGCCACGTGTTTGTGCATATCCCTTGGTAACCAACCTTACCTTATAGTGCTCTACACTCCAATTGGATTTACATTTTACCTTATAAAGCCATTTACATCCAATAGCTTTCTTTCCAATAGGTAAATGCACTAAGTCCCATGTCTTGTTCTTCACCAACTCATCCATTTTCTCATCCATTGCTTCTTCCCACTGGGGCTTCCCAATTTCTTTCTAAAACAATGTAGGTTCTTTATGTGGTACATGGGAAACCATATAAGAATAATGCATCCTCATATACCCATTATAGGTAAGCCTCTCAATTAGGTAATGTACTCTCTCCGATCTTCTCAACTGTGGTACATTCTTCTCTTCTCCTCTAGCATGAGGAGGTACATATTTCTCCGTTTGCCTAGTACCAAATGGCCTTACATGTGGCAAACCATGCTCATCATCTGTGCTCTCATCTCCAGAACTCTCTTCATGCATTTTCCTCATTCCTCTGGTATCATGTTTTCCACCAAGTAAATGGCCATTCCAAGAGTATATGCTTCATGTGCTTTCCTTGGATTCTTGCAGACCCAACATACTCCTAGAGGAAGGTCCTTGTGAATCAATGTCATGACGCACATGTTGCTCTTGATAATGTACATCCTCATATGCATCCTCTACCATTACATGCTTAGGCTTGCAAGTTCATTCTCACTAAACTTAACATCTCTACTAACATACACACCTAGTAGTAGGATCATAGCATTTGTAACCTTTTCTTCCACTGATAGCCTAAGAAAACACACTTTATTGCCTTTGGTTCCATCTTCTTTCTCACTTGTCCAGGCACATGCACATAACACATGCATTCAAAAGCCTTCATGTAGGCAAAGGTAGGCTTGATACCATGGAGGTTCTCACATAGCGATATCTCATGAATCATAGCTATGGCTTTCATGATGTGGACCAAAATATGCATAGTCTATGCCCAATATGTCAATGGCATGTTCATTTCATTCATCATTGCGTGTGCAACTTCCGCAATGACTCTACTCTTTCTTTTTGTGATTGGGTATTGTTGTGGTGTACACCTACGTGTGATCTTCCTCCTTATGCCTTGTTCATTCAAGTATGCATCAAATTATTGGGAAATATACTCTCTCCCTCCATTTGTGCATAGGCATTTCATCTAACATCCAAGCTCTTTCTCAACCATTTCCTTGTACTCAAAAAAATCTCAAATGCTTCACTTTTGGCTTTCAAAAAGTACACCCATGACATTCTATTGAAGTCATTTGTAAAGTAATGTGATAGCATGAACTGGAGGGTGTTACATTCTCATAGGGTCCCCAAATGTTTGAATATACTATTTTCAAATGGTAGACAGGACTGTTTGCCAAACTGACATGCTTCACACACATGATCAAAGTTAATCCGCCCAAACTTAGGTAAACCTCTTACAATTTCTCTTGTTTGTATATGCTTCAACCTTTGAAAATTGATATGTCCTATTCTTTTATGCCAAAAGTGAGCCCAATCATCCTACATAGCTCCTCTCTGAGCATACATACCACTATGAAGATAGGGATTCCCTACATCCAATGCAAAGGCAAAGACCTTTTTTTGGCCACCACGAGCTAGCAACTTCCCTGGTCTTTCATTGTAGTACTCTTCAATGAAGTGACCATAGTGGTTAAACTGCACCTGCAATCCTTGGTCTATCATTTGGCCAATTGATGCCAAGTTCTTCATTATGGAGGGCACATAAAATACATCACCAAGCTTATTGTACATCACATCCTTCTCTAGTAATGGCATGGAGTCATCACATGTTGCCACATACTCATCCTCTTGTAGCTCATCCTTCCTGTCAAACCACTCACTGTGCGATGTCATTTAATTATTGGCTCCACTATCTAAAAACCAATCATCAGTATGATGTGGTTCAACCATGCTGCCTACCACATACTGCATCAGAAACAAGTGTCCAGTGGACCTATTGCCATACAAGTTTCCACCACCGGAGTTATAGCGTGCATAATTGCCACCATGCCAACCACGACCTCTAACACAACCATACTACTGCTAATTCTGACGGGCAAAATCTCAGAACAATTTGGCATCAATAGCATGCATCCATAATCTCCAAGCTCGCCGCATATGAATCAGCTTTTGTATAAGTGAGTTAATGACCCTACAAATCACTCTCTGTTTGGGTAGTTTTTTTCACTTCATCTCCGCAATCGCTCGCCCATTCCATACGGAGTGCCTATATACTGAAATTACGCATATAAATTAAGAAGAATTAAGTAAATATGTTGAAATTAAACATATACCTTAAGTGTAATTGAAAAACAAGCATCATTAACTTGTAGCATAAGACATAAATCATGAATATATGTTTGTAAGTCACTCTCTCTCTCTCTCTCTCTCTCTCTCTCTCTCTCTCTCTCTCTCTCTCCCCCTCCCTCCCTCTCACTCTCTCTCTCTCTCTCTCTCTCTCTCTCTCTCTCTCTCTCTCTCTCTCTCTCTCTCTCTCTCCCCCCTCCCTCCCTCCCTCCCTCCCTCCTCTCTCTCTCTCTCTCTCTCTCTCTCTCTCTCTCTCTCTCTCTCTCTCTCTCTCTCTCTCTCTCTCTCTCAAAAGATGTAGGCAAGAAGTGACCCAGTTGATTATAAGCATGCGTGCATGCACCTAGACAAGTTGCCACCTTGGACTGAACCTTGAAGAGTAGGGAGAAGTGACAATATGTCGCCATGTCTTGACTCATCACATTACTATGTGAGGTAGCTCCCAGAAAAAACACTAGAGAGAATGTTCGAGCCACAAGAAGAAGTCGGCACCCTCTAAGGGGACATGAATCAGAGGGAAGTGAGGGCCATCAGTAGTAGTAAGCATAGAGAGCCAAGGGGTCTCTATAAAGAGAGAGCACTAGAGATACATAAAATCGGAGAAGTATAGAAGTGATCTCGGGGGAGAACCATAGCCAAGAGATAAAATGCATAGTGCATGCAACCGTAAATGCATGAAGGAGCAACCTCTTTGAGTGGATTACATAGAATCGACTGCTTTCGACTACTCGCATAAATAGCAAACCCTACGATGCACTATCAAGAAGCAAGCTCACTAAGTAAATACGTCCGTAACTAAGGCAGGTCAAATTTAGAATTTGATTGCTCACTAGAAATGTGCACAGCAAAAGATGTGCACAAAACTTGCATGGAAGCATGTGATCACAAAAACATCTTATCAATTGAAATGTCCAAAAGACCACAATGCAACTCATTTTGAAATTAGTTCTGGATCTTAGACCTAGTACAAGATATTTCAATGAAACAAATAAATTGAGGGTGATATTCAAGATCAAACCTATCTGGGTCTATAACTTTTCCAATTCAGCTTGCAAGCTCCACCTAAGAACAATTATGAGGACAACATTTCCAATTCTATAACTCGAATGGAAAGACCATTCTCTAAAAGTCTCATTTTCCATGACTTAGATGATTGAGCTTGTCCAGCTGATCCAAGCCTGAAAGGTCATCATATAGAATCTAGTTTGTAGGCATGCACTACATTATCTACCAGTGAGGTAGCGTATGTTGCAGCCACTAAGGCATGCAAGGAAGCCATATGGCTTGCTCATTTAGTGGGAGACTTGGGAATTACAGTAGAGATTCTAGCTTTACATTGTGACAGCCAGAGTGCCATCCAGTTGGCACAGAATCCTATGTTTCATGCGAAGACAAGCACATTGATATGAAGTACCACATCATCAGGGAAGTGCTTGAGGACAAGTGTATCCAGCTTGTCAAGGTTCACACGGATGACAATCCTGCAGATCTTCTCATGAAGAGCTTATCCTTCGAGTGGTTTGCACACTATAGACTCTTGATGGGCATCAGGTAGCATGTCCATAGTGTGTGTGTTCTCCCTTAAAGGCACGTTGCCTTAAGTGGGATGTTAAAGGCCTCATGCCTACTCCCTGTGTGTATATGCCATACAAGTCATATTATACATACATGTACCATTCATACGTAAGTGAATACAAGGGTGGCTTAGCACCCACACATTGTCGCATTTGTTCTCTCTCTCTCTCTCTCTCTCTCTCTCTCTCTCTCTCTCTCTCTCTCTCTCTCTCTCTCTCTCTCTCTCTCTCTCTCTCTCTCTCTCTCTCTCTCTCTCTCTCTCTCTATGTGTGTGTGTCTCTCTCAGAGGTCTACGATTCTACAGCACTAGAGGCTGCACCGAAAGTCCCAAAAATCTAGGACCTTCAACCTAGAGGAACTCATGTTTACTTAGAGTTGGGCATAGAAGTGGGGTAGTCCCCCAAAATTCCAGTGGAAGAATGCTTGTATATAGAAGGACCACTTGAGTTGTGCACCCAACAGAATCTAGGAGGACCATTTCAATTATGCGCCCAACATAATCTACATGCATTCTTCAACTCTATACAATAGCATGGTCGGATAACCCAATGAATCATGGGACCCACAACTCCCTCTGTGCCATCAATGAGTGGACCGACAATGGTTAGCACTCTTTTACCTACCTACTATGACCTTTAAAAAACAACCTGTGGTATAGATACCATGCATGAACCCTCAGCTCTAGTTTTCCTAGCACCCCCCATGATTACATCCATGCTAGTAGAGGCTTATAGCATAGGTTGACATTGCCAATCGTCCCTTGGGTTCCCCCAAGACCTTGGAGTCATGGACCTCCTAGACCTGCAGCACCAAGACATTTTGATGCACATCCACATCTAACTTACATTGTGCTCCTAGAAATACAAAGACCAACTCCTATGATTGCACCACATGGTATTTTGCACCTAACATAGACCAATTCCTAGAAAAAAGCCTACCTATGTAGCTCCACCTCCCACCAGAGAACCAATAATTCCATCCGTCATTGCGCAAGAAGACCTATTAGACTTTGCAGAGAGGTTAATGTTGGCATAAGTCTTTGCTTTAGTTGTGCGCTCATATGCAACATGGCCAAAGCAAAAGATCGAGCTTGCATCAGATGACATGTGGGTGCATTGCCATTGTCAAATGCCTGATCTGCAAGAAAATGCATACCAAAAATATTCCATAATACATCGTTGTTGCATGTCATTGGCAGTGCATGCTAGGACCCTTGTGCTTTTCTCTTTTGGCCTTTTGACCTCGAGATAAGTAAATAGGCTCGCCTACATGTGAATGCCACTCATGTTAGGGTTAGGATTTTACAGTCAGGTCTAAAAGGCTATTTTGTTCACTTGTTTGGGCCTTTTGCCATTTTCTAGGTTTGAGAAATACAATTGCTAGGTTTGAGAAATACAATGAGAGCTTCTTCCATCCTACACACACATACACACACACACACACACACACACACACACATTTTCTACACTCTTACACACATTTATGTATGCACATACACACACATACTCCCATATACTCTTACACACTTATGAAATACACTCACGTCCCCCCAATTTTTTCCAATGACACTCATTCCCCCCAACACACACACAATTACATGGTTTTCCAAAGAGTAAAGGTGTGGCAAATTTGGCTTTATATCCCACCAAAGAAGGTTTTAATAAGGATTCCCCCCTCTGATTTTCTCACTGTGCCACTTCATGGTGTTTTATAGGTAATTATTACTATTCCCCCTTGCAAGTTATTATTTAAATCCCCCTTTTTGTTTCTTCTTTGCATTTTAATAGCCCCCCTGTTTCTTTAAAAACTCAACGTTGCCAAACCCAAGCGTTTAAAATTTCCTAAATCCCATGCCCCCTATTTCTTCTCTTTTTGTTTTTGTTCCGCCTCTTATTTGTTAATGACCTATTTAATCTTTTTGCTATAGGCCTTAATCCCTAATTTTTTCTTAATATTCAACACTAATTACTTCTTAAAACTTCATATAGGGGTTTTACCCTCCCCTTCTCTTATTTTTCCATACTACCCTTGACTCCCCACTCAACTACCCCTAACCTAACTACCACTAATCTTTCCTTCTTTATTGTTTATGGACAAATTTTCCCATACAACCGCCTAATCCCCTATTTAATTACCCATGACTTAAATAACTCCCTTGCTTCTTTATACATCCCATAGTCCACCACCTTGCTTCTTTATATGTAACGACCTTCCCTCCACCCTACTTTTGTAATAACCTTCCCTCACTTGCTAGTGGCAAGTGCTCCCTTCTTTCTTACCTTTCCTCCTTAAGGACTTGCAACTTCTCACTTGTAGCTTGCATCCCTTGCCTTGCCTCTAACTCCCTGTGGCTCCTACTTTCCACATGTTCACCCAACGTCTTGGCTAACTTTTTTTCTTAAGAGCATCCTCCTTCTCACGCTTTACTCTCCCTTCCCCTTCCATTGATGCCTCTACGAATCCCCTCGCCATGCTGTTTGCTCAGGCTTCTTGTCAGGCTCTCTTTATGGCATCACCTCGTCCTCAGGTCTCCCTCTTCTAAGCTCTCTTCTTGGCTTCTTCGTATCGCTTCACTTCTTGGACTTCTCTACAATTGGTTATGTTTGCATAGTATTTTCGTATGTGAGACAATGATGGTACTTTTATGCTTTCAGAATTGTACATAAAGGATCTTAATTTTTATAGATTTAAATGCTTAATTCACTTCTCTTTAGTTCTTGCATTTAAATACTTGTATCCACTTCTATGAAATGCGCATTAGGCTCATCTTTTTTAAAAAATGGGAATTTTCAGGGGCAAACTTTAGGCTAATTCCAACCTTCGTACTACACTTGGCAATCTTCCCGCAAGTGTTTACTAGGAACTGTACATCTGTTGAAATTTATGTGTGGTTTTTTAGTTAAACTTGGAAGGCTCTAGGATTGTTTCATTTATCTACTGGCAAAGAGGAATGTTATTATTTGAAACATTGTATTGCAATTGGAACATTTTACTGTCCAGTGCTATTTTGGTTGCCATTAGAAATCTTGATTGAAAAATGTGAAATATGATACTTCTCAAGAAATTAATTTTCAAAGCATGAGAACCACAGTCCCAATCTTCTACAACATACACCATGTTGGGAATACAACATGATCTCTCTCCTAACCTTACAAATTGCAAAGAAAATGTAGAATATGCAACATGGAGACCAAAGAATGATCGGTCATCATCTATCGGTTATGAATTAGGAGGTGGGCATGTTATCCATCTACTACTATTTTCTGCAAACTGGAATACAATGCCATAATCCCACACCTTGAGTTGAAAGCCTAGAACTCTCTTAAACATTTATCCCATTAGTCTATAGGGTATAGCTACAAAGTTTTCCTAGCATCTAGCCACTCTCTTCTAATGGCATGTCTACAACAAGCAGATCAAGACCTCAAAGAAAAACACTGGAGAAGTAACAACCATGATGAGCGCTTTGATTTCAAGCCAACTTAGCTTGAGTTGGGATTGTATTTGAAGATGTCATTGTAGTTTTGAAATCGATGAACCGTCAGCTATTGCTACTGCTGGCATGATGCAATCATGCTTGATAATGTAAGGAATCCAACATTGGTAGAATTCCATAAAGAACCACCCCAACATGATTGAGCACTGAGAAGTTGGAGAAATAAGTTGACAAAACTTGCAAGTGTGTAGAAGTGCGCCTGGTTGTTCCCCCTAAAAAACACTTCTATTAATATGAAAGAAATGGCCATGAGCAAAGCACTCAAGGCACAAATGCGTCATAGCATGAAAAAATAGTGGTGAAGTGCCTGTCAAAATATCCAAACAAAAAATCCTAAAAGAAACCACCACTGTGGCTGAAAAAGCCACATCATACCAATGAGAGACTTGGAGAAGAAGGGACTATCTCTCCATGCCCAAAGTTGAAGTTTTTAATTTTTAATTTTTAGGTGAGCTATCTATAACCCAACATTTCCTTGTAAAGGTGAGAATTCTAACTGAGAGATCGCATATATCTCATTGTCTACTACTTACATGCTTATACTTCCTTTCTATTCCTCCTACTTTAGATAGGTCTTGTGGCATCAATCTACTATCTTTTATTTCCTACTTTATGAATTTTGGTTTAGAGTATCTCAACATTGATATAATCTACTTAGCTATGTTGGATTTGCAAGACATTGCTCACATACATCTTGCTCAATCCAGTAGTCTTTAGAATAAAGAAGATCCATTATAGGATTCTTGATCGAATGATGATTTTTTGCGTGAAATATATTTTTAAGTTGTAACACAAAGTTGTAACACATTCTCTTTCTACAAGTAGAAGTTGTAACACAAAGTTGTATCACATTCTCTTTCTACATGTAGAAGTTGTAACACAAAGTTGTATCACAAAGTTGTATCACATTCTCTTTCTACATAAGTTCATGTTGGCACAGAGTCAACAGGCATCCACAAGGAGCTATGGGCTTAATGGAGCAATGGGAAGCTACTTTCGGTTGGAGATGGCAGACTGTGTCAAGCATGAGGGGCCGTGTGAGGTGGCTGCCTCGTTGCCATTGCTACAGAAGAATATGTTGAGAGCACTAGGATGTAGGAGGGCACTACAGATCAAACGGTGTTGAAGGAGGTTGTTGAAGCTCTGGGTTGGTGACTTGGAGCTATGATGAAGCCTAGTCCTCTTCTTTCATATCTCTTGGAGAATCCATCACACTAAACCTCTCCATCTCATAGAAGGAGCCTCAACACGAAAATGACTGTATCTCTCTCTCCATAGCTTGAAATGATGAGCTTTTTGAACTGAATTGAAGAGGAAGACTAGCTCTATAAGATGAAACTCTCAAGGTGAAGATGCCTCAAATGGAGGGCTTATCACTCATGAAGGGAGTGGGAGCACCATCGGCTCTGATACCATGTCAAAGTGAGGGATCAAAGCACCACAAGAGAGACATAGGATAGCAAACACTCAATCTATTGCAAAATGTGTACTCAACAATACATGATAGGCTTCTTATTATAGAGAGAGCCTTTAGAATAGTCAAACCATGTGGGATCCTCTCATCCACATCTCTCCTTGTGGATATCCTCAATCCACATCTCCACATCATGTAGTCCACATCCTAGGGTGGCTACTTTAATTCTTTCCTATACCATACCTTAGCCTTTAATTATGTGCTCATGGCACCACAACTCTCAACAGTATTGATGTAGTGTCCCTAGCTAATCATCAATCATCATCACCAAACCATGAATGACTGAGTTGGCAAAGGTTCATTATGCAAGTGGTTGACCTAGTGAAGCATTGGAAGTGATGAAAGTAGCAACTACAACCATAGTCAATATAAAATTTCAAATTTATGAATCAGGCAATAATTCAAAAGAACTGAAAAAAAAAAGTTCTAAAAAACAAAGCCACATCATGTTCTTTTCAAAATTTGCCACATCATAAAGCACTATTCATATGAATAATTTCTATTTGTATCAATACTTATTAGTACAAATAAATTATTCATACAAATTAAATATTAGTATGAATATTAATTACTATGTAGGCTCATAGATGAGCGATCCCTTGCTTGCTTTTCTAAATGAGAAGAAGAGATCAAAGAAAGAAAAGAAGGAAGGACTCATAGGTTTCTCAAGCAATGTTGAAGGTTTAAAATAAAATGAAACTTGCTTTTTGTTTATGTGAGTTCTAAGGGTCTCTTCTTTTAGATTCTAAGATCTCTTGTGTGAATTGTGATTTTTGTTCTTATTTAATTTGCTTTATTGTTTATGTGAGTTCTAAGACTCTCTTTTAAGATTCTAAGTTCTCTTGTGTGAATTGTGATCTTTTTTGTTCTCTAATAGGGTTATTAGGATGTCATTTGAGTTTCAAGGATCTCCATATATGTCCTTTGTTTTAGTTTGTAAGTCTTGTTATTGAAAAAAAAATTCCCCCCTAAGTTTTTATGTATCTAACTTTTTTTTAAAATATAATTTTGTTAAATTTTAAAGTTTTTTAAATAATTGGCATTTTTACACATTCTTGAGAGATGTATTATATTATTTCAATATTACGTGAATTATTTTTTTGCACCCTTCTAAAATATGGTTAATTTTTAAAATATATTGATTTAAAGTTAACATTCTTTCACTTATTATTAGGGTCAATGTTTTTTCGGATGTAACCATTTTTGGTTAATTTTTGGGCAATTTTTTGTAGATAGGTATATTGCCTAATCCATAATTTATGCATTCCATGGAATTCGATAAAATTTGCCTTCAGGCTATAATACACATTCCAATATTGAACATGAGACCAATTGTGGTCACCAAAGTGTTTATGGAGAAATCCATAAACATGAAATCACACACACACACACACACACATGTATACTTTCGCAACTATGAATTATTCTTTTCTGTAACCCCAATGAAATCTCTCCTTTACACTATCTTTTTAATCAACCCATGCACCAAGCACACTAATCCCCCCATACCTTCACTAAACCCATGCACTCATTTGCTCCTTAGTCCACTTGTGACTTAAACATTATATAATCTAAGAATCCATATGGTTGTCTATGTTATTAGGTAAAGCGATACCAAGTTGGGGAAAACATGCATTACCTGTCTACCCAATCGTAACTATGATGTTCTAACATCTAGTTTGTTTGGATGGTGGCAAGTAAGTGGACTCTAACCTCGGAACGTGGACTACCTAAGGATTTGACATCTTTTTTCAATATCGTGTTTGTCAAACTCAATATTATTGAAAATTCTTAATTTTGGTAAAATTTCTTTGTAAACTTTGGTTATTGCATTTTTCAACTTAGGTGTCTTAAACATTTTTTCCTCATATGTTTCCCTTTTAAAACAACTTTTTATCCAATTGATAGAATTAATTGTATGGCTCAATTATTGATGGCACTTTTTTATCTAAACATACACTTTGATTTCCCCGATAGCCTTTGGTTGGGCTAGTGCCATACAATTAATTCACATCCATTGGATAATTCTTTAGCACAGAAAATTCCTAGTCAGTTTTTTATCTGCCTTACTTTTTACTAACCTTTATATCTATTTTGCAGAAGTGGTTTACGCATTTACTATTGGCATCATTTTTTTATTTTGACACTTATGATACAGATCCACTTATTATCAGTAGGTGGGGAGTAAGTTCCACGTCGTGGGCTTACTCCCCACCATCTGGTCTTACCCTTTGGATTGGGGGTGGGCCACACACACACACACACATGTATATTTTTGCAACTATGAATTATTATTTTCTATAACCCCCCATCAAATCTCTCCTTTACACTATCTTTTTAATCAACCCACGTACCAAGGACACTAGTCCTCCCACACCTTCACTAATCCCTTCTCAACCCATGCACTCATTTGCTCCTTAGTCTACTTGTGACTTAAACATTATATATATATATATATAGATAGATATATGTAATCTAAGAATCCATATGGTTGTCTATGTTCCTAGTTAAAGCGATAACAAGCTAGGGAAAACATGCATTACTTGTCTACCCAATCGTAACTATGATGTTCTAACATCTAGTTTGTTTGGATGGTGGAAGGTAAGTGGACTTCGACCTCGGAACGGAGACTGCCTTAGGATTCGACGTCTTTTTTCAATATCATGTTTGTCAAACTCAATATTATCGAAAATTCTTAATTTTGGTGACATTTTTTTGCAAACTTTGGTTATGCATTTTTCAACTTAGGTGTCTTAAACATTTTTTCCTCATATGTTTTCCTTAAAAAAAACTTTTTGTCCAATTGACGGAATTAATTGGATGGCTCAATTAGTGATGGGATTTTTAATCTAAAACACACACTTTGATTTCCCAGCTAGCCTTTGGTTGGCTAGTGCCATACAATTAATTCACATCCATTGGATAATTCTCTAGCATGGAAAATCCCTAGTCATTTTTTTATCCACCTTAGTTTTTACTAACCTTTATATCTATTTTGTAGAAGTGGTTTACACATTTACTATTGGCATCATTTTTTTATTTTGACACTTATGACACAGATCCACTTTTATTCACTTATTATCAGTAGGTGGGGAGTAAGTTCCACGTGGTGGGCTTACTCCCCACCATGTGGTCTTACCCTCTTGATTGGGGGTGGGCCACACACACACACACACACACACACACACACACACATGTATACTTCCACAACTATGAATTAGTCTTTTCTGTAACCCCCTGTCAAATCTCTCCTTTACACTATCTTTTTAATCAACCCACGCACCAAGCACACTAGTCCTCCCATACCTTCACTAATCCCTTCTCAACCCATGCACTCATTTTCTCCTTAGTCCACTTGTGACTTAAACATTATATATATATATATATATATATAATCTAAGAATCCATATGGTTGTCTATGTTCCTAGCTAAAGCGATAACAAGCTGGGGAAAACATGCATTACATGTCTACCTAATCATAATTATGATGTTCTAACATCTAGTTTGTTTGGATGATGGCAGGTAAGTGGACCCTAACCTCGGAACATGGACTACCTGAGGATTCGACGTCTTTTTTCAATATCGTGTTTCTCAAACTCAATATTATTGAAAATTCTTAATTTTGGTGATTTTTTTTGCAAACTTTGGTTATTGCATTTTTCAACTTAGGTGTCTTAAACATTTTTTCCTCATATGTTTCCCTTTAAAAAAAGTTTTTTATGCAATTGATGGAATTAATTGTATGGCTCAATTATTGATGGGACTTTTTAATCTAAACATACACTTTGATTTCCTAGCTAGCCTTTGGTCGGGCTAGTGCCATACAATGAATTCACATCCATTGGATAATTCTTTAGCCTGGAAAATTCCTAGTCATTTTTTTATCTGCCTTAGTTTTTACTAACATTTATATCTATTTTGCAAAAGTGGTTTACGCATTTACTATTAGCATCATTTTTTTATTTTGACACTTATGATACAGATCCACTTTTATTCACTTATTATCAGTAGGTGGTGAGTAAGTTCCACGTGGTGGGCTTACTCCCCACCATCTGGTCTTACTCTCTTGGGTTGGGGGTGGGCCACACACACACATAGACACACACACACATACAAATTTTGATTAGTAAATGTATGTCACATAAACACTTATTTCTTTACACACACACACATACACACACACACACACACACATACACACACACACATGTATACTTTCGCAACTATGAATTATTCTTTTTTGTAATTGCCCATGAAATCTCTCCTTTACACTATCTTTTTAATCAACCCACGCATCAAGCACACTAATCCTCCCATACCTTCACTAATCCCTTCTCAACCCATGCACTCATTTGGTCCGTAGTTCACTTGTGACTTAAACATTATATATATATATATATATAATCTAAGAATCCATATGGTTCTCTATGTTCCTAGGTAAAGCGATAACAAGCTGGGAAAACATGCATTACCTGTCTACCCAATCGTAACTATGATGTTCTAACATCTAGTTTGTTTGAATGGTGGCAGGTAAGTGGACCTTGACCTCAGAACATGGACTGCCTGAGGATTCTACATCTTTTTCAATATCGTGTTTTGTCAAACTCAATATTATTAAAAAATTTTAATTTTGGTGATTTTTTTTTGCAAAATTTAGTTATTGCATTTTTCAACTGAGATGTCTTAAACATTTTTTCCTCATATGTTTCCTTCTTTAAAAAACTTTTTATCCAATTGATGGAATTAACTCTATGGCTCAATAATTGATGGGACTTTTTAATATAATCACACACACATACACACACATGCAAAGAATACAGAGAAATTACTACCATAATCGTACTCATTCCATTAGCATAGACATTGCACAATGCAACTGCAAGAGGATGTCGAGAGAGACACAACCCTCACACACACACCCTTTGACATCTTACTATGTGCATATGCCCTAAAATACTAAGGGTGAGTTCCTACGGTTAACAGCCTTACCAAGCATATTCTATAGAAACACAAGAGATTACCAGATCCCCTCGCACACATCGTATGAAAAAGTCACCCAATGGGAGCTCACAAAAAAGGATAAGAGTGAAAATCATGGTCCTTCAAGTCTTTCCTCTACATTGGTGGGAATGAGAAAAGGACAACTTAAAGACAAAGAATTGCATGCCAGAGATGCAATTGTCGACACAACATTGAAAAATTATTGTAGTCAAATGTTGGATATAGTGACTTCACTTGCCTAAGAACCTCATTGGACTATAAGCACAAGCTCAAGAAAAACTGGTTTGTAATGTTAAGGCAATTGGGGCCTCCTTCATTCTTCGTCACATTCTCGGTTGAATAGAGGTAGCCAACATGACCATGGCTTGCTGTGGGTCAACAATGCACTAGCTTATGGACATTCTTTTGACAAAGAGGTGATTACATTCATTGACATACATAACAACAAGCCTTTCACTAATGGACTTGCCGAGGCAGGACCTTTAATGCAAAAACACCTGAAAACTTGCAATAAACGTGGCAAAGGATGTAGATTTGGATTTTCCAAGGGCTCTTATGTGAACCACACAAATATTACTTCCACTAGAGCAGCAACTTCTAGATCAAAAGGATAAACAAAACTTCGAGAGGATTATCAAACAACTGCATGTAACATCCACTTTGGAACTTTACTTTGAATCATTCATAGAAAAATTACAACTATTAGCCCTACTCTCAATGACCAAACAACGGAAATTTTGCTTAAAAAGGCATCCCAAGGACTCACACACTAGCGACTTCAACCCAAAATTGTTAAAACTATGGGGAGCAGATACAAACGTCCAATTTATTCAGATCCCACATGGAGATGTAGCTTATTGTATGTCATACATCGCTAAGGCTGATAAGGCCACCATAGTGGTGGTTAAAAAAGCTTTGAACAAAACACTCAATGGGAAAATACCTGCCAATGAAACAGTACACAAGTTCAACAATGTGATTCTCAATACTCAACACATTAGTGCACAACAAGCAATGTACCTACATTTGTCCTTACCCTTGACAAGCAACACCAAGGAGTTCATGCACACTAGCCCTCTAGAAGATCGAACATTGCTACTAAAGCACAGTTGGTAGCTAGAGAAAATGGACCCTGACAGCCAAGATATCTTCTTCGATGGCATAATAAAAAAGTATATTAAACAATCCTCCAGTTTGGTTATGGCAGAGTACGTGAGTGAGTTCTCTTTCCTTGGAAACAAAACAAGGACACGAAGATGCCAAAAGGTTATACATTACAACAGTTATAGCATGAAGGACCCCAAGAACCATTACAGGGAGTTATGCCTTCTTTACTCGATGGAGGAACATGCACAGTACAACAAGAACCCCATATGGCATGACAAGTACCAGTCCAATGTAAGCACAATTGAATGACATAATGAGACTTAAAAAGATAATAAAGCACTGAGGCTACCTCCTCAGAGCCACTTGTCCACTTCTCTTACACATGGATACTTAGTCTCGACACAACAATTACATGGCATTGGTATCCCTTTAAGTCATCCTTATTCTCAATTAAACTAGGTGTTGCTAGGACAATATGCAGAGCATAGGGGCTATCAATGGATTCATTAGCATTCGATCCAATACGTATAAAGACACATGGCCTGGTCTACACAACACTGTCTAGAATCCATGACCCAAACAATCTATTCTTATTAGAAAAAGTTGAGCTAAAACACATAAAGATGGACCGAGGCATCATCAATGAAATGGAGCGTCTATGGACAGAATCGATATGGACAATGGACCCAGTGGGTCTATGATCTATTGCACAAAATCGACCAAGAAGAATACTATAGTCTTCAAGGATGGCATTCGATGTTTGTTGACATATTCTAAACGGAAAGTCATAGAAAAATATTAACAAGCCACCACTCTCAAAAAATTCTCCACAAACTCCGACTTACCTATTGGGGGACTTCAAGAGCATAACAACACAAGTCATGAAACAATTAGAAGAGCTCATAAGCATGCAACAACTCATTTGCACACCTCCAACGGTTATTCCCTCGGAGGGTAGGCTAGAACATAACATCAAGAAAGACACTCATCTTGTTATTCTCTCTTTTGCCATACAACAGATTGGTTGTGTTCAGCTCTCTAACTGTTGGCTCCCAGCAACAGAGCCTCTTCAGCAACAGAGCCTCTACACTGCCTTATACTTAAGGAGACTGGGGTCCACCTGAAGCTCTATCTCCATTACCAAAATCATAGGACAACATGACTGGTTTGTGATAAAGTGGAGAAAGTTTCAGCCTTTAAACAACTAATGGCCTTGGAGAACAAATACATAAATAAGTAAAACCTATAAAGTCGGGCTTCTCTCCTACAGTTGCCGACCTATCGGTTAGACCAAGTGAAAAACCTATTTGAGTCAAGGTCTACTAACTCCAGTGCAATTTTGAGGTCTTTCCGAGCTTGACATTTTGCTCATCTAATGAGTCTGTCCCTTGCCTAGCCAAGTGTCCCTTCTGCTCTTCACCATGTTAAAGTCTCCCATTATGATGGACTCCCGATCAAGAATGTCTAGAGATTGCCAAGCCTATACTCTATCCACATAGCTAGTGGGAGCATATAGAGACACAAGAAATAAAAAATTCCCTTTTATATTACACTAAAGGGACATCCACCTGTTCTTCATCTCCATCTCCATCTCCATCTCCGTCCTCACCTCCAACGGTTATTCCCTTGGAGGGTAGGCTAGAACATAACATCAAGAAAGACACTCATCTTGTTATTCTCTCTTTTGCCATATAACAGATTGGTTGTGTTCAGCTCTCTAACTGTTGGCTCCCAGCAACAGAGCCTCTTCAGCAACAGAGCCTCTGCACTGCCTTATACTTAAGGAGACTGGGGTCCACCTGAAGCTCTATCTCCATTACCAAAATCATAGGACAACATGACCAGGACAACATGACCGGTTTGTGATAAAGTGGAGAAAGTTTCAGCCTTTAAACAACTAATGGCCTTGGAGAACAAATACATAAATAAGTAAAACCTATAAAGTCGGGCTTCTCTCCTACAGTTGCCGACCTATCGATTAGACCAAGTGAAAAACCCATTTGAGTCAAGGTCTACTAACTCGAGTGCAATTTTGAGGTCTTTCCGAGCTTGACATTTTGCTCATCTAATGAGTCTGTCCCTTGCCTAGCCAAGTGTCCCTTGTGCTCTTCACCATGTTAAAGTCTCCCATTATGATGGACTCCCTATCAAGAATGTCTAGAGATTGCCAAGCCTATACTCTATCCACAGAGCTAGTGGGAGCATATAGAGACACAAGAAAGAAAAAATTCCCTTTAATATTACACTAAAGGGACATCCACCTGTTCTCCATCTCCATCTCACCTCCAGCTCCATCTCACCTCCAGCTCCATCTCCATCTCCATCTCCATCTCCGTCCTCTATCTCCATCTCCTATCCTCAACCCAAATTTCTCCACCTGTTTTCCATCTCCATCTCCATCTCCATCTCCGTCCTCACCTCCAGCTCCAACTCCATCTCCATCGCCAAAGGAAGTTTGGTTGTGTATGGCAAAAGAGAGAATAACAATCTGTTGGTTTTGCACACCAATCTGTTGTATGGCAAAAGAGAGAATAACAAGACACTCATCCTGTTGTTCTCTGTTTTGCCATACAACAGATTGGTTGTGTTCGGCTCTCTAACTGTTGTCTCCCATCTGAAAAAGCATGGGCGACGACCGGCAGCGCTTACAGGAGGGCTGGGACAAGTGCAAGCACACCGTTGCCTTTGATCCTTCGGAGATTCTGACTTCGGACCACGTCCGTCGTTCTCGAATCTTTAGTGCTGTGGCCGCCAGTGCGGGCACCTTCTCTGATGAAAGCGTTAGTATTTTGATTAACAGAGTTCTTACTTTTCCTCCACAAACGTTACAGCAAATCTTTGCGGCACAGAACAGCGAAGAATGGATGAAACGGATCATAGAGAGCTTGTTTGCCATTGACGATGCTAAAGCCGACGCTCCCGCCCAGGGTCTTTCTCCAACCGAGCTGGATCTTCTCGAAAAGGCCTTCGACAAACAATATGAGGACCCAGAAGGCTTCGTTGTCTCCTATGTTCAGCATTATATTGATCGGTGCTTCATGAGGTGGGCTCAAGATACAAAGACCTGGCATGCTCCATGCGCTCCAATAGTCCAGTCTAGCGGCTGGGGAAAGTCTAGGGCAATGAAAGAGGTTGCACATGCTGCTAGCGGTATGATGGTTTTCTATTTCTCGTTGCTTCAACCCACATCTACAGGGTACCCTCCCTCGCACCCACAATTGAGACAGTACTTTGTGACGATGACCAAAGTTGAGCAGGCTTTCGCCATCTTCCGGGCCTGCTTTGATTGGTTGGCCAACGAAGAAACGTTTCCAGATAGAGCCGAGCTGTTTCACAGACAGCAGACCAAGGACTATGGTGGCATACTAGACAGACTTTTAGAGCGACCAGAGTGCTCTTCGGACGAGATGAAGCTTGCATGTTCTGCTGTTTGGAACAAATTCGAAAAGTCCCTCAAAAAATCTGGTGTTCAGTTTTTGTTCGTGATAGACGAAGCCAGGGAGCTTCTTACTCAAGCCCATGGTACAGGTCAGAGAAGCTTTATTGTTTTTAGAAGAGCCTGCGCAGAGCTGCCTGTCAAGGTTAATGCAGCTCAACGCATGGGATCGTTTGTGTTGTTTATTGATACAACCGCAAGGGTGAGCAATTTTACCCCTGTGAATAGGGAGGACCCAAGTGCTAAAGTGAGGATCGGTCTCAACCAACTTTTTGTGCCGTTATCAAGAATGCCCACGTTTAATATACTTGCTACATCACAACCCACCACTCTGAACGAGGCTGCAGAACCAGAACGTTTTCTCGTTCGTGGCAGGCCATTGTGGGCTGCTTTTCTGGAAGGTCACAATACACAAGAATTGGTAAATCTGGCAAAAGTCAAGCTTCTTGGAGGGCTAGAAGTAAAGTCAGTGCAGGGCCAAGAAAAGCTGAAGTCTCGAGATATGTCATTAGTGTTTCTTGGCCGTCGATTAGGTGTGGATGTTTGCCCACAGTCAATGGTTGCTCAACAGCTGGTTGCATCACATATGCGCATCTGTCTGCATACATCAGCAGCTAAAGATTATGTGCTTACCCATGCGCTACCTGAACCTGTTTTAGCTGAAGCAACAGCACAGGTTCTGCACAGTGAAGTCTTGGTTACTACACAACTTCGACATTTAAACTCTCTACTCCTGAACGGTATTGCAAGTGCAGGAGAAAGAGGAGAGCTAGTAGCACGGTTTTTACTACTTAATGCCATGGACAGTTTACAGAACCGGAATGATTTCTCTACTCCTCAAGGGTTGGAAGAGTTTCTTCAAGCTTTCTTGAGGAACTGGAAGGGGTTCACAAAGTCAGGCCATCTGAAAGAAGCACGTGTGTTTTTCAATGCATTTTATCGCTTTTATGGTGGATACCCTTCAACTGACGTTCTCAAGACTTTTATAAGGAATTGTGGGGCCATGATATGCAATAAAGGGCAGGAGGCATATGATCTCATCATACCTTTTGTGTTGCCTAATCATAAGGGAGAATATGACATTGGTGATGACAGCTGCATAGGTTGCATAGCAATCCAAGTCAGAAACAGGAAAAATGTGGTTAATTCAGTAGGCACCCTAAAGGACATGCACACTTATCAGAGAAGAGTCATTCGTGAGGGGAAGGCCGTGCCTTATGTTTTGATTTTGTTGCATGTGGGGCAGACGATAGAAGCAACAAAAGATTCTCCTCAAAAAAGAAAAAGATCCAAGAAAGAAATGAAGACACAGTTGGTGAAAGAGACAGTTGATGTCGTTGCGTTTACAGTGGAGAGTTTGGATGAAGTCCAGTGCCCAGATGAATATATGGAAGTGCTCCAATTAGTGGTTAGAGAATCACCAGAGCCCATGAGCATTTTGAAGGCAGAGAATGTTGAGGTGTTAGAGTTGACTGCACTACGAAGGATAATGCACGATGTGTATCCAGAGGAGGCAGCAGATGCTCTGGGAAAAAGAAAGGGTTGAGAAGAGTCTTTCTTCACGAGAAGGCTGTGCCTAATGTGATTTTGTTGAATGTGGGGCCAGGACAATATACTTCTGTAAGGTTTTGGACCTCATTAATTAGAGTGAGGCGTTAAGGGCTATGTTAAGAGAGTTACTTGATTTTGTTTTGAGAATGGGAAGTTTCATGAGACATCCATTAATGAAACCAGCTCCTTCCAGCCCTCTGCCAACATTACCAGAGGTCGATGCCCTTCCTCGTCCTGCCACTACAAATGCAGCTCCCTCTGCTACCCCCAAGAGCACCCCAATTGCCCCTCGCAGGCACACCATGCCTACTCCTGTGGAGAATGGAGGTGCTGCAAGCTTAACCAGCCACCCCCCTACCATCTTTTGCTTGATAGAAATCATCTCCGACAAGCAAGACCTATCCTTCGTAGACAAAGTGCTCATCCCTGAGGGGCAAATTGGCAGCTCTCTGTAACACGCTCTTGCCAGGATCAGCAACCCTTGATAAACAAGGGAAGCTTGCCAAGCTTGGCTTCAATGCACTCAGTTACTCAAAGAAGAGGGCTTGCTACCTCGAAGGGTCTTGGAAAGAATGAATGCAGATGCCCTTAAGCCTGGCCTGTACACTGCATGTGCACCTCAAAAGAATTGAATTTGCTTGTTTTACTGGCCTGGGAACAAACAGATGGTCGGGCACGAAGCCAGTAGGAGGGATGTGGCTTGCAACTTTGTGAGATATCTGATGGAGCTTTGCAGCTGTGTGTGTGCATGCGGCAGGGTGCAAACATAAGCCCCTCACTTACATCTCAGTCCAGCAGCTCGAGCATCCCCAGCCGAAAGCAGAGAACCCAGAGGCTGCAAATCTCTCTCCGCAAGGAATCAGCGCAAGGAATCAGAAGATGACCTCAAGCTTCTGCCAGGATTCAATATGCCTATGCTCCTCCATGAACTCATGCCCTCCCAAATAGCTGCCAGTGCTGTCCGTGATCATGAGCACCACCAACGGGTGGGCTTTATGCTCTCCCAAGGCCACCACAGAACTGCCCTGCTTGTCTGCATGCGCATTTCAGCTAAGGTGGTCACCAACACTAAAGCAGAAGCAGTCTATCATTCCATTGATGCTCAACCTGTCTTGAATTTGTTGTTCGCCTCTCATTTTGTGGAGTGCACTGCCTTGCCAAATGATGATTTTGTCAATCTCTTGCGGGTCATGTGCAAAGAAGATCTGGAGAGAGAGTACAATGAAGCCAAAGAGGCTTGGAAGCAACGTCTGGATGCCAAAAAATCCAAGCAAAACGATTTAAATAGTATGATTCAGATGTATTCAAGCGTGTGCTGCCACATTACTTGTTAGAAAGACATCCCTGGGAAGAAAATGTGCTTCGTAATGCATTGGATGGTCCAAATATTACCTGCAAAGGAGCTGATGATGGAAATGATTAGGAGCTGAAAGCAAATGGTCGTCGTTCCGTGGTCGAGGTGGATAGTGATAATGGTGCAGGTAGTGTGCTTCACAACGCATTAGATAGTAGAAATATATCTGGTAAAGGAGTTGGTGATGTACATGAACAATAGCTGAAAGCAAATGACCACTGTTCAGAGGGTCCAAACATTGCTGGTAAAGAAGCTGTTGATGGAAATGATCAGGAGCTGAAAGTAAATGATCTGTGTTGCAATGTCAACAAGGTGGATTGTGACTATGGTGCCTGTTTATTACTAGAACTCTCGAAGTTGGAGGAGGAGCTTTGTAGCATCTGGTCAAGTGAACCTGGTATGCAGCATGGTAGATTGTTGTTTAGTTGTGCTAACCTGTAGAGTCTCAGCCCTGATGGAAGTCATTCATGTCACCACAATGCAAATATCCTAAGTCAAAGTACTAGTTGACCATTTATTTGATCATAATTAAAGAAGTTTCCATTTGTGTTAATTATGGTTAAAGAGTTTTTTTTAAATGGTCAAAGAATTGACTACGTTCAAAGATACTTGACTCTGGTTAAGTAAACTTGACTTCGGTCGAGGAGACTTACTTTATTACCAAGAGGGTTAACCAGAGAACCATAGAGCTGACTACAGAGTGTTGACTTCGGCCAACGAGACTTGGTTTATTGCCAAGAGGGTTAACTACGGTTAACCAAGATGTGTCAACTTCGGTTGGAGAGACTTGACTATAATTAAGGCGCCTCGACCTTTGGTCAAAGCCTCTTAATTATAATCAAGAGCGTTGACTTCGGTCAACTAAAGAATAAATATATTTTTAAATATTTGTTATGTATGCACATGTGTTCAGTGGGGACGCCCACCGTGACTAGAATTAGTCCACAATGTGTTATTTGCATGCAAAGTGCTAACAATTAATGGGTGTCATGGTGGTGCGCTTTAATAAATTGTTGCAGGTACTAGGAAGAGTGATTTTCCTAAGCGCTAAGGGAGCCTAACAAGAGTCTAAGAGGCGGTTCGCGTGACCAAGTGCTTCAAAGACTCTAGAGTTGCCCTTAGTGGCATGTAATTAGGAAAGTAATGTAGAGTTTGACAAGTGGCTTGTTGCCAAGAAAGAGAACCATAGAGCTGACTACAGAGTGTTGACTTCGGTCAACGAGACTTAGTTTATTGCCAAGAGGGTTAACTACGGTTATCCAAGATGTGTCAACTTTGGTTGGAGAGACTTGACTATAATTAAGGCGCCTCGACCCTTGGTCAAAGCCTCTTAATTATAATCAAGAGCGTTGACTTCGATCAACCAAAGAATAAATAGATTTTTAAATATTTGTTATGTATGCACATGTGTTCAGTGGGGACGCCCACCGTGACTAGAATTAGTCCACAATGTGTAATTTGCATGCAAAGTGCTAACAATTAATGGGTGTCATGGTGGTGCGCTTTAATAAATTGTTGCAGGTACTAGGAAGAGTGATTTTCCTAAGCGTTGGAGCCTAACAAGAGTCTAAGAGGCGGTTCGCGTGACCAAGTGCTTCAAAGACTCCAGAGTTGTCCTTAGTGGCATGTAATTAGGAAAGTAATGTAGAGTTTGACAAGTGGCTTGTTGCCAAGAAAGAGAATCATAGAGCTGACTACAGAGTGTTGACTTCGGTCAACGAGACTTGGTTTATTGCCAAGAGGGTTAACTACGGTTAACCAAGATGTGTCAACTTCGGTTGGAGAGACTTGACTATAATTAAGGCGCCTCGACCCTTGGTCAAAGCCTCTTAATTATAATCAAGAGCATTGACTTCGGTCAACCAAAGAATAAATATATTTTTAAATATTTGTTATGTATGCACATGTGTTCAGTGGGGACGCCCACCGTGACTAGAATTAGTCCACAATGTGTTATTTGCATGCAAAGTGCTAACAATTAATGGGTGTCATGGTGGTGCGCTTTAATAAATTGTTGCAGGTACTAGGAAGAGTGATTTTCCTAAGCGCTATGGGAGCCTAACAAGAGTCTAAGAGGCGGTTCGCGTGACCAAGTGCTTCAAAGACTCCAGAGTTGCCCTTAGTGGCATGTAATTAGGAAAGTAATGTAGAGTTTGACAAGTGGCTTGTTGCCAAGAAAGAGAGCCTAAGAGCTCATGTAATGATTCATTTACGTTTGAATTTTGTATGAACAGCTTCCACGCTGAAGTCTTGTACTCAGTTTTCTCTCAAGTAATAAAAGCCTTGGGGGGGTCCAGCCTGACGATTGTCCTGGGCCCTAGTGTATTTGTTGAGAGAGGGAGAGAAAATGAGAGTGTCTTTGCTATCTTTTACGAAGGAAGATTTCATTGGTATCAGAGCAATAGGCTCACCCTCTTCCTCAAGAAGGTGACGATTCAAGCGAAGGAGTACGTTGGCCTGTGGAGAGCAGTGGGCTAACATGGCGTTTCAGCTATCAGTTATTGTATTTCTTAAGAGAAGCCGACGGCGGGCAAGCTTGCATCCACCTACGGACTTTTCTTTTCGTCACAGCACTAGAGCATAGACCCGCTGTGTCTATAACTAACGAAGAGCGAGGAGGGATGCACTAATTATGTCGACGTTTAGCGATAGGCTTTTAAAGCACCTGCGTAGAATGGTGTTCCGTCATCTGCAGGTTCAATTAATGGAACCTCAGTACAAAGGTTGATCAGGTTGGCAACACCTTCACGGGGATGTATGGCAAAGGAAACGACGGAACAGACAATTGCTTTTGACGGGAGGGCTAGCAAGGACAAAAGACTCCTACACGCGTGACAATTACTCCCTCCCACGCAGGTGTATCCTTGATGGAAAGTGTCGATTCTTCACGCGGGCACTAGGCGTTGTTGAAGGAGAAGGGCGTCGGCGCGACGCGCGAGGTTGACTAGCTAGAAGGTCTGGAACCTTAGGCTTGATGATGTGGTAGACCTGACACATGGCGTTGACATGGCAGGCAAGGCAGGCCTGAGGGATGCTGACATGGCAGTACACGTGGCAGCCAGCTCAGATGCTGATGTGGCAGAACATGTGACAGGTGATGTGGCGCCCACACGTGTGTGATTGACACGTGGCATCCAGTTAGCTGACCCTAGTTAGAGATCTGGTCAGAGGACAGCCTAACCAGACTGACTAATTAACTAGACTAGACTGGTTCAGTTAGACAGTTTGGTTAAGCTAGTGGCCAAGTTACAGACTAACTAGTCTGTCAATGTAACCAGACCAGAACAAGATTGATCAGGTTAGTGTAACCAGTAGTTACCCATCTGGTTACTGTCAAAAGAAAGAAAAAGAAAAACGACAGTTGCAGAGACTGTTTCTGCTAGCAGTTTTCACCTATCTGAGAAAGTATTTACTGTCAGAAAAAGCAGAAATCAGAAAAAAATCAAAGATTTGCACAAGGAATGCATGCCTTTGTGCTTAGGAAAAGGGAATCAGATGCATACTCAGTGCTTTTTGCAGCAGCCAGAAAAGGGGCAATATAGTTGTTGATGCCTTGGCAACTTTGTGGGTATATGCCTTGAGTTGACAGCCCGGTATTGGCATAGATTGTGAATGCAAGACACCTCTTGTTGAGGTAATTTTTCTCTGTGAAAAGCAAAGGTTGCGTGCATCAGTTGCATACACAG